>NW_020449197.1:520158-710315 GCF_003343035.1 Apteryx rowi | reverse complement strand
TGTAATGGCAATGAGATCATGGCCCTGCGACCGCACACATATCTCTAGTTCTTCCTGTTTGTTCCCCAAGCTGCGTGCATTGGTGTACAGGCGTTTCAGAGAGGTGATTGAGCATGCAGGTTTCCCAGGAGGGGTGCAAGAGGATCCTCCATAGCCACATCCCATGCGCACTTCCCTGGCTGCATTCACCTGCTCTAGGTGTCCTGACTTGATCATAGAAATTAATCATAGAAATTATCATAATAATTTCTTAACCTTAATCATAGAAAGTGCAGGGCATGTAACATCTTACTGGAATATAGCACCTTCTTTTGCAACGATGCAGTTAGTAAATTCATAACTAGCATTACAAACTCTTTCTCAATTTTCCCATATGTTCATGAAAGTATGAATGAGATCAGATTCCAGCTTTCTGAATTGCATTTCCTGATATGTGAAGTTATACAGTGTCATCTCTGAACAATTTTGGACGTATTTGAAATAGAAGGAAAACATACCTTGCTATCTACAATAATTAATATAAAAAGCAATATAAGAAAAAGAGCATACGTTTTCCTGGAGTAGTTTAATGAGCAACCATATTTATACAATGAGATGCTGTATTTTTAGCAATGATAAACAGTAGAGCCTTTAATGCTGCCTTGCAGTAGTTTATGACTAATAAATGCAATAAAAATTAAACAACACAATGTAAATATTTTAGAATAAATTAAACTGTTTCTGTGAATCTACCAGTGAAATCCCAATTATTGAAATATCCAAAATCCACTTGTATAACCAATTAAAAACATGTAGTTTAAAGTTTTGCTACACTTACAGATCTGGTCTAGTTTATAGGTCTCATGTAGACTAGTAAAGAATATGCCTATTTATGCATCTTTTTATGAATTTAAGGCTTATATGGGCAGACTCCTGTGGGCAGGAGACACGGAGATTTAATGTCAGGATACAGAGGATTTCCTATGAACAACTAACATGTTAAAATTCACACAAACTTAAATCATACATAGTAGGATTTTAACAAATTAGTTTTAAAATGTTATTAACACAGACTGAAGACTATATTGTTTTTACCTTAGTGCAGAGAATGCATGAGTGTTACCATAGAGAGCACATTTTAAATATGGCAACATTAATTTAACTTCACATCAGTATTTTTTATATTTAGTTCAATCAAACTGGAAGCATTTATTTGCAGGCTTACATACACTGAGGACTTAAGTGTGGTCATGCATTAATATTATTTATTGCAGTAACTACAGAATTGAATTTATATTCTTTTACCTCTCTATATATAGATTTATAGGTGTTCAAGGATATTGTTTTCTTTTCTGCAGCTTGGGTTGTCATTGTAAAAGTCTTTTTGTTGTTCTGTAACCCATTTTGACCTATCTAACTTATTGAACTGCATTAACAGGTGCTGGAGAGCAACACTGAGTTCTGAGAAGGTGAGTGCTCATGACAAATGTGCTGAAAAATAGTCCTCACTTAAATGCAATGTTGCCCCGCAGAGACACAATATGATTTTTGCCTGTTTTTCTCCAAAAATACAATACACCTCTTAGATCAAGAGTCTTTTTGGTTAAAATATGCAAGTTACTTTGACAGTAGTGGATCCAGGGTTTTTATTTTTTGCTGCCTATCACTTAGGCTGAATTGAGAAGTTAACTTACTGTCTCTTGTAAGACCAATATACTGCGCAATGAAGACAAAGCACATACCAGTTGCAAGCAGGAAATTCTTTCTCTTTACTTAAAATTTCAGTTAATTAGAAAACTAAAAATGCCAAATAATACTTCGCTCTGTGTTCTCAAATGTTAGTTTCTGCATCAGGGACAGGTCCAATATGCAGCTCAGCAACTGGTGAGAGGTACATACACGTGGATACTTCTGACACATTAATTTCAGGTGTCCATAGCTGCTTTGATTGATTCTTGAAGTACTTAATAAGACTTTTTTTTCCAAATTTTTCTGATACTTTTTTTTCTAACAAAAGTTAGGATGCCCAACTCAAGTGGGATCCCATCCCATTGCCAGATGGGATTATTGTTCCAAATGGGACATCATTTGAAAAAGGGATTCAAAAAATATGCCTCTAGGTTTCTATGTAGGAACGAGTGCAACTCTCATATCAAACAAATTGCATTGAGCAAATGGGAACTGATGTGAAGTGGATAGTTTAAAGCTGTGAGTATTGATACTCTAAATGTGGTTTTTGGCAGAAACTGAGAATAAAGAAGGTATTTTGCATAGTCTGTGTTCAGTTAAGCTTTTTTTATTTAGTTAGCTAGGGAAATATGCTTTGAGTACATTAAAAACATGACATTAAAACTTTTTCAAGCCGACTAAACAAAAAACTACAAGTACAGATGTTTGCTATAAAGTGAATGGGACTGAGGTCTAAAGGGCGGAGAAAAAAGGACAGAAAACAGGAGAGTGGAGTTTGAGGCAAGAATGACAAAGTACTGCTATTCATATTTCTGTTATTTTGCTCACTCTTGGTGACTTTACACTGTGGCTCAGATTGATCGCCCTTGAGCTAAATTTCTTGACATTGAATCAATCAAGTGGAGTGTGGGGGCTACTATCCGTCTGGGGAATGAACGCAGAACACAACATGGAGTGAAGAATTAAGCTTTATACATTGGTGACAGCCTCATGTTTGGGATATAGCCTCTCCTCTTTGGAGTCATTTGAGATCCTTTCCCTGCTTCCTTATATTGGTTGCAATCTACAGGATCTTATCCTTCCTGGGCAGTTGTTCATAATGTGTAGTTTGCCAGAAACATATTGCTCATGACTTGGCTCAAGGCCAGAGAAAGCTACTTCCATTACATGCCAAATCACAGGCAGAGTGTTTTATTACCAACTGTTTGCTATTTGCCCAATATTGTTGCCTGTTGTTCAGCAAAGGTGGAACAGCCATGCTCTGGGGCTTAGTGCTTCTTCTCTATGCTTGCATTTGGAAAGATGCTACCCTTTAGTATTATTTTATCTCCTCTTGAAATATTCATATTATCTCTGTGATATTCATAATAGAGGAAGGTATCATGAAGGTAATTAAAATTTAAACCTCTGGAAACTAAGAATAAGGCATTATGGTATCTATCACACTGGCATATACTTTCTCCAGATTATAGTGCAGAAGTTGCTTGGCAGAACAATTAGTTGGTCAAGGAGTGTAGTAGTAGAAATCCTGGTGGACCCTAGCTGGGAAGATGATGTGTGGCATGATTCAATACATGACATAAGCTATGTATATCAATGCTGTTCTGGTAAATGGTGTTGCAATGCACTATATGATGTTAAATTAGCAAGGAGCAGCTCTGCCTAATTGCTAAAACAAAGATTAAGAAGGTTAGGAAAGGCTAAGACTAATAAGAAGGAAAATGTTGGGGAAAGTGGAGATAGTGGCTTGACATTGCAGGCTATGGTGGATATAGAATATGGAAGAGGAGATGCAGGTTTCCTCTTACATTCCTAAAATTATTGTGAACATCGTGCAATAAAATGATTAAGATATTAAAATGCGGGGCATATCTCAGAGTTCTCTATCTGGTAACATTAGCAAATATGACCTCCAAATGTTGCACTGTGTGGCCATAAATCCAAATCCACTGTGGTAATTTATCTTGGATGAAGAAGTAGCACTTGGGAATTGCCTAGAATCACAGTCGCTTTTTAAATGCAAACTTTGTGACAATTTCAACTAACAAAATCATCAGCAGTTGCTAAAATTACTCTGATATTGCTGTTAAAAGATGTTGAAATCACTGGCATTTTTTTGACTATGTATAGCTGGTTTTGCTAAAATAGGATTGTGAATCTTTGCAAAAGGAATAGTGTCAGAAAACTCAAACTTTTGAAAACCAGGAGATAAAGAGTTAACTTATATGCCCACACAAGACAGGGTCAAACTGTTAGTTTGCCCACAGATAGCTTTATTTAGAGAATTGAAATAAATGTGCTCTATATTGTAATGAGAATTTATGTAAATTTGTTCCAGACTCACTAATTAAGTACCACTTCAATTAATGATTGTTTTATGCTAAAAGCATATTTATGTTTTTTTTTTCTTTTTGTTGTTGCAGGGGAGTCCAGCATGAATATTTATTAAAACTTTTTCAAGTTACTTAACATTTTCCACAGTGCTCCTTCATTAAATGTATTTTAGCAATTTGTTTTTTCTCTTATTAATTCTAGAGCAGGAATGCAAGATAAGATTATTGTTATTTATGATACTAAGGTCATCTGAGTAAACACTTTAGCACGGGTCCCTGAGAAAACAAGTTTTTTTTTTTTTAAGATTTATACATTACGTGTATAATTTGTTGGAGAAGATAGAGTTTTGTTTTTTTTCTTTCAGAAACGTGTGAAATCAGACCATAAAAACATCTCACTTTTTTGATATATGAGTACATAATACATGTAATCTACTTACACTTTGGAGACAGGGAATAATTTGCAATCCTTTTCATTAAGACGGACGCTTAATGAAATTTGGTTTGCTCATGGAAATTATGAATGTATTCTATCTTTGCATGAAAATACTCAAAGAAATTGCCACTGATTTTTCCACAGCGTATGTCTAAGGAGTGAGGTGACGATAAATCATTGCTGTTAATGTATGGCCACCATTAAACTTAGTAAAAAGCCTGAAAATTTATGCAGGCTCTGTATTCAGCAGTGTAAAATGCATATCAAGATAGCATATATTTCTCAAGACTGCTATTGAGAAAAGTTGTATTTTAAACTCTGTCCTTCTGTATAGATTAAGGATCTTTCTGACATTTTCACTAACGTGATTTAGTTAGAGAGAATACTAGATTAAAACCTGTAAGGAAAGGATACAGTGGGAAGGGGGAATTAGCCAATTTAATATATAATTTGTGTTGAGCTGTTCTCTTAAAAACAAAAAGGAAACATTTTATCATTTGGATAAAGTTTATATTTGTCAGACCATTGAGATCAGAAAAAAAAAAGGTCTTTTTTTCTGTTAAGAGTACCTGTATTTACATTGTGGTGTAGCCATGTATTCAGCTTAAAAAGCTTGTGTTTTGGAAGTCCGTGTTTTCTGTTATTGGCTAATATTAATAGAACCAACTTTTTTTTTCCCCCCCATGGTATTTCATACTCTTGTGAGACTTAAATCCTTTTTGCATTTGAGGTATGTGGTCTATTTAATTGACATAAAAAATTAAAATGTGTAAGAAATACATTCCCCAGCTACCTAAAATGCTACCAGCTACCAGAAATGTTATAATGGAACTGTGAGCTAGTGTGCAATGTAATATAATGCAAATATATCATTGTCTTGTCTTAAAAAATGCATGTGAAAACACTAGACTTYTATTTTAAAATTTTCTTGGAATGTAGTTTTACTGCATCTGTTTTGGAACGTGGAACTGATTGTAATTCTGAGGCTACATCAATGCTATCATGCTTTGAACAGGACATTGGACTAGATGAGCTCCAAAAGTCACTTCCAACCTGAATGATTTTGTATTGGTGTATTCCATGTTTCAGGCTATCGCCCCACCCACTGATCATTCACATTGTGTGTAATTCCATTAGGAAGCCAAGTGGAGGAAAATTCCCATAATTCCCTTAGGAAGCCAAGTAGAGGATAGTGTTCAGTCAGTAGAACGTTACTTCTAGATGCAGGAACTACTCCAGCTTTCCAAAGGCATCCGAACAAGCATCACAGCTTAATGTCCTCTTGTCATCTCTCAGTAGTGTCATGCTGTTAAAAGGTGCATCTGATAAGTGCCAAGCAGCACTCATCACTGTATGTATAGAAGGATGTTGGGCTATGGACCATGCTTCATATATGGTTTTAGATTTGGAAGAGTTTCTTGGATGTAATATTACGAAATAATGGTGACTTAGCTCTGGCTAGCTTTATCAGAACTGAGGAATAATTTGTAAGATAAACAAAGAGGCATCCTGGGATGGGATATGTCCAGGCAAGAGACAACAGGCTTTCCTACCTCAGCTGTTTTTGGGGTAAGAGACAATGACAGAGCCTCTTGTGGTCTGTGGCTGTTGGAGGTTGGGAACAGGGCTGCATTCAAGACTTGGAGCCAAGCTTTCAGCTTGACCCATTGAAGCACCTGAAGATGCAGGGAAAGGACCCTCTTCAGCTGCTGGCATATTGCCATTTCAAGAACTCAGAGAGCCCAGCCAGGCATAAGCATATATTTTGCCATTGTGTGGGAGCATAACTCCAGTGAGTGTCTTTGGTGGGTGGGACAGGTGAGAAAGGACTGGACTAAAGAGATGTATAGTGACTGATATTGTGCAGTCTGTGGCCCAGTAGATGGGTCCTCAGCAAGATGTAGTGCCCAGAGAACACAAGTACTTTCTGAAGAACTTTACTTTTCTCCTTCCCACTGATCACTGATACAGCATCAGTTGTGGGCTGTACAGTGGAGAGGATGTTGTGGCTGGCTTGGTGACAAAGCTGTGGCAAGCAAGAGACAACAGGAAACACCACTGGCACAATGTTCTTTCACACAGCAGAAACAGACCAGCTCCCTCCTTTCCTCCAGTATCCTGTGTTTGATGGACCCTTCTTCTCTTTTCCTTCTTCTAAAGTCTAACCTACAGGTTGCAGTGGAGTTGCACAGATCACTAAGGCTACTGCAGGACCCTTCTACTGCTCCCTCCTTCTGCTCATGTGGCAACTTGTTTGAACCTTCCTGTTTGAAGTTCTTGACATTTATATTTTTATTCAATGTAAATATTTATGTTGATATTGTATGAAGTAATGGACCTAGGCATTCACATGCCAGATTGCAAAGTTGGTGCTTGAGGTGCAGGCATCTCAGGAAGCTGGACTGGGCAAGTGGTACATTGCATTAGTATCTGAAGACCTAGAGTACAGGCTGACATACTTGTTCAGTTTGTCTCCTAGAATACCTTTGATTAGGAGACTTGATGCTACCTGCTCAAAGGCTGGCCTCTGTCTCCCAGGACCGGTTGTTGTAGGGACTTCAGCAAGGTTTTTGACACAGTCTAGCACAGGTAGTTCTGTCTCTAAGCTCAGGATATTGGTGTTAGAGCATCTTTCATGCATTTGCGGTCAGGTTAGCCTCATGATAATTATTTTTTTGCAAGTTGCCTAAAGTTCTAGTTTTCCTAAAACTCATTGCTGATATTTACTGTCTGCTGATGTTTAAATTGTTAGATATTGTGTCAGCAGACTCTTTTCTGCGATGACTTACATTGATTATATTCACTGCTATTTGCTTGTTGCTGTGGTAGGTTGGTCCTGAGGAAGAGACAAGAGTAATGAGGACTTTGCATAACAATGCCTTCAAGGTTGGTTATTTTTTCCTGGTGATGCCAAACATATACCAATACCAATGCAGGATGTCTATTCATTAAATTGCACCACCAATGTGCTAGAGGTCATGTTAGTTTAAAGGAGAAAAGGGGAAATTTGATTGCATAAAAATCCAAGCTCAGCATTTTAGTTTTGATTTTCTTTGACTCATATTCAACACTACTTTGCCTTTTGCTTGTTTAAAGACTGACATTTCCATGGGGAGGAATTTCTGGCAACAAGTGATTAGGTATTGTGTTAGGGAAGATTTAGCAGGCAGGTGTACCACTAAATCAGAAATCAGAAAGTAATCAAAAGATAAGTGATATTACTGGGATCTGCTCTAGCTTGGGATGTTTAAAAAGCAGAGAATTAACTGAAATTCAAAAAAGAAACTTGGTGGGGGGGGGGAGTATTGATACCCCATCGTCTTTCTGCTCAGGATGTGAAAAAATTCTATTTGCTTCAATGCATCAGTGTTGATAAATACTTATATTTGCATTCATTTTATTGTAAATGAAAAATTGGCTAGTGCTATTATGACCCCATTTCTAAGAGTTTGGTCTGACTATTTTATAAGACCATGACAAGCATAGGTTAATGCAGAAAGCTGCATTTTTAAAATTGAACATCAGGTGATTCATTAACAACCTCTGCATTTTCAAGTATAAATTTAAGACCTGTTTCTGCAAATGCATACACCCAAATGTGGTGATGCAGCTCATCAACCCTCAGTTCAAAGAAATCTGTTTTATGTTAGTGCGACTTGAGTGTTTTTGGTTAAAGTTGGTAAATACTTGGAGTAGATGTGGAAGAACTTGCTGGAGATGCAAAATATGTGTGTTTATGAAAATAACTAAAATTGTATGAGCAGATGAAATCACTCACATATGAAGAATGCAGAAGAAGGAAGAGGGCATTAAGCAGAAAAAAGTCCTCAGCGCTCAGATGGAGGAATGGGAAGTTGCAGTACCCAGCCGAAGAGACATTGAAAGGCCACAAGATTAAAGTACTGTCAGACTAGGAGGTTGTAAAACTTAAAGCAGGAGATAATGACAGTTTGAAAGATATTTGGAACACCACAGAAGAGCTGGAGGGCAGTGTTAGTTACGATGCTTTATTGGAAAGAAATACTTAAGATTGGCCAAGTGGCCAAAGGCAGAAAGCAAGAGATCAAGTGTAATATTACATTAAAAGAATTCTACAGCATGATGAAAGATTTATATTCAGTTTCATTAAAAAATTCAAAACAGAAAACATTTAAAATTGTGGACTTAGAGTTCTGTTGACAGAAGAGGTAACATTTTATTGTGTTAACTGATACATTTGGGGAAAACATGCCAGCCCTTCTTTAGGGCTAAAATAGAAGTAGTGGCTCTCAAGCTAAGTACAGGATAAGAATAGTTGCTCAGAACTTTTCTTGGTTATATTAATCAGCTTTACAATTTCAGTGAAAAGGAGGTTGGAACCTGTGTTACAGAGAGAAATATCAGCAAAGGGAGTGGTGATAAGTTTGTTAGCCCCTGTGAGAAAGAGAAAGACAGGTAGCCACAGCTTGTGCAGTGCTGAGGATTGTTTGTATTCCGGCATCATCACAGCTGCAGCAATACCTTATTTTTCCCTTCTTCTTGCCAGCAGCTCACTTTTTTTTTCTTTCTTTCTTCTTTTTTTTTTTTTAAACTGATGGGTTGCTCTAGATTGTGATTCCAGGCAGTGACCTGGAATACCTGTGAGACAGTATCTCAGAAATAAACAGCAGTGTACAAAAAAACTCACTTGGAGATGTAACTTTAACAGAAGTAGCTTGTTATAAATTTTAATAACAGAGATAGATACCTACAGTGACAGAGGACCATTATAATAATACAGATAGCTATTATAGGAAGAGATTATGAAAAATTCTAAGGTCAATAGGAGAAAAATCCTGGGATGATCAAAATATAAACATACTTGTTAATCAGTGAGTTTGTTTTATTTTTCTATTAATCTTTAGGAACTTTCCAGAGAAAAATCTTTGAATTATTTAAAATATCTTATTTACTATATGCATTCAAATATTTGCACATTAACAATAGTTAATGTTTGACTTGCTACACTATTTCTTTACAACAGAATAGCATAAAACTTGGTTGGTAAAGAAGACATCAGGGTGCAGGTGCTGGAAGTCTTTGGATTATTTTAGTCCATACATGTTTTTGTCCTGTTTTCTAGGTTAGGCTTGACACCACTAGCGTGTCTTCCATTTCACTAACTCATCCATTCCTAGAATATTTGCAGCTGCCGGTAGTTACTAAAAGCTGTATAAGGGACAACTTTGCCTAGTCAAGTGTAGTGTGCTAGGGTTACATTACTGATATTAAAAAAAAAAATCTTTTGATACTGAAGATATATTTTATCTCTTATACTGGGCAGTAAGGTTTAAAGGAAGTAACTGATGTGTAGAAGAGTAAGTCTAACACAAATGTAACATGTAAATAAAAGTAATGACCTAAGAAATGTGTTTTGAGTCTGAAGTGCCATTGGTGGCTCCTGATACAATAACTGTGAGGATAAACATGAAGTACCTGCCCCTTTTTCACTCTCAGGCCTTGCAAAGAACCCTGGCTACTTCAAGGACAGTCTAAAATGCTCCTCTCTGCCCTTAGAGGTAGGAGCGATTAAAGTAGCTGCCAGGTATGAGCACCATATCCTCTGCCCTTGCAGCTCTGGGGTCGATGGCTGGAGAATTGTGTGCAACGAAATTGTGCCTGTTCTCATCCCATCGGTTGTTGGCTGGCATTGACTAAACTTGCAGTTCTTGTTATTTAAATCCATCATCCTTCTCCCCCTCCTCATTTTTCTCCCTGTAGTCACAGTTAGTTGTGAAGGGTAAAAAAATAGAATCAAGCTGGTAAAAATAATCTGTCTGGCAGGTTTGTTATTTTTACCATTAGGGAAATTAACTTGCTGACCTGATGCTCTGCTCAGCCCACTATCAAGAAGTGCATCATATGCTAGTTTAAAGACATAACTCAGTCTTTTCAATATAAAAATTATTAATTGTTAAAAGATCTGCTGTTAAGACATTCTGATTTAATTTCGTTTAATTTGAATCACTTTGCCATATGCATTTTTATTTATTTCTAAACCTCTAGGGAAGGCATTCATATAAAATGGCTGTGATGCATGGTGAGTTATTTAGCCACAGTGGTTGGCAGGCATGGGACTCTGTGGGTTAGTGGCTTCTTATATCTTTGTGCAGACCCAGACTTCAGAGGAAAGAGAAAGGGGGTGGGGAGAGGGGAAATTCTAAAGGTGCATTTGTTTCCTGATGATTATGTTTTTATACAAAATACAGTTGATAAGGTGTTTTTTTTTTCTCACTAATTTGCTTCTTGCTATTTTGAAATTTTCTTAAAGGCCATGTTTCAGAGATGACTGCTGCATTTGAAATACAGGATTGGATGTCTCTTTGAAATGCCATTCTGTTTAGAAAGAACACCTACCATTTAAATAAAATTATAGTGCTCTGAAAGAAAAAAAATAGTCTTTTGTCACTGCTGTATATTTATGCATATTTTATTTTAACCAGAAGGAATTTTTTTCCAGTTTGGCAGAAGTAATCACTGGCAGAATGATTTTTTTTTTCTTTCTTTTTTTTTTTTTAATACCACTGTGGAGACTTCTATTACTACTTGAAAATTCTTCCTAACAGCATAGTTCTTTTTTTTTCTTTCAGCTTTTTAATAAATACAACCAAGTTTCATTCAGGATCAGATGTTTCCATTGTTTTGGTTGTGTGTGCTTTTAGGTGAAATCAAGTGCTTGTCTTGCAAAGCCAACTATAATTTAGTTCAAGGGGAGGGGAGGAAGAGAATGATATGGAGTGGGAAACTTGGCATGAAATGTTTGGTCCTTATACCCACTAGGCAGACCAAGGTACTCTGATTTGTCTTCACCCAGACTTTTTTTTCTGGAGCAACCACTGCAGGGTGGTTGTTCAACCCTCTAATGGCTGTAATAGCTTTAGATCAAAAAGGAACTGACCTGTACTTCAGACAAGAGATTTAACAAAATATAGGCAAGTTTGCAACTTGGGATGGTTTTGACTGACGTCGAGGAACAGAAATTTTCTAGAATAATCATTCTTTAGTTGTTTTAGGTAGTTGAAATTAGAATCTCTGCCTTGTATTTCTGTATTTTGTGCTGCACCATGAGAAATAAACACTTCTTGAGGCTTTTCTGAAATGTAACTTTTTGTGAGTAGTGATTTTTTTGGCTTTCTGAGGGAGGTTATCTTCACAGACTTCTGTAGGCTGATAAACAGAGGTTCATGCTACAAACTGGTTTGTGGTTGTGGACTAAGATTATCTGGACTCTTTAATCAGATACTTCCAAAGAAGGACCAGTGGGCAGGGAGGAGGGAATGGTCAGAAGCCAGTAAGCACCAATTCAAACTTGCACATAATTTGAATGTGCAACTGTTTGTGGAGATGAAATCCACATCTGTGCATGCAGAATTATTTCTGGTCCCAGTAATTTGTTCTATATTCAGATTTGACTCTCCATAATAATACAACATATTATTTTAACTTCATTAAACTCTCTTTTGGATACCTGTTGTTTTTGCTCTCCTTTTATTGGATTCTGAGTTTATTTGTGAATAAATAAAAATTTTCTCCTGTGTGCATAAGAGACGCAATGATGGAAACGGTGATTCTGGTGAAACACTTGGTAAGGAAAATATGATTGATTGTGCAGAATAGAACTGCTTGCATGCATCCTGTTAATAGACCCTTATATATTCGATTGATTTTTCTTTTTTTAGCTTTTGTAGTGCATTGTAGCTTTTACTGTGAAATAGGTGACAAATGGTCTGCATGACAGTAAGGAACCAAGAGAATCTAGTTTTTAAAAGTCAGCTTTAACATCATGCATAAGAACACTTACCAGATGCTTTTGAAAATCATGGCCTTGGGCATTTTACCCTGCTGCAAATTCCAGCGTTGGCCTGTCAGTGCATTATATCCAGTTTCAAGTGCTTATTTACCTTGCTGAAGCATAGCAATTAACAATCAACACATGCTTCTGAAGGTACGTTGCTTAAAGTAAATCCAAGGTGACATAACGCATGGAACATTCTTTGGGGACTGCTTTAGGCTTCTGAAATGTCATTCGTTATTATTGAAGCCCTGCATGTTGGCAGTTCAAGATAGCATGTTGGACCACTGTACTCAGACCAGTGCTTATTTAAAATGTTTATAACTTCATTCTCTTATGCAGTTGTGCACTCACCAGTTTTAGAGGCAAGAAATAATTGAGCTGAAATTACCTGCTGATGATATGTAATTAGTTGAGCAATAGTATTTGTTGCTGTGGGGGGAGAAAGGGGAAGCTGTTCGAGATGCAGAAACATATTATTTCTAAAGTATTTTGACAAACACTGCAGGAAAAAAGACATTTTCTCTTTTGAGTTACACAGGATCTCATATAATAAAATGGATGTGTCATAATCTTTTTAACTCATCCATCCATTTTGTTATAGTTTAGTGATGTATAGTAAGAATGCTGCCACTTATAGAGACTCAAAGCAGTTGAACACATCTTGGGAAAATACCTAAGAGTAATATTTTTATGACTGCACTGATCTCTTCAGTGTTGGAGGAGTGGGCGAAAATGCCTGGAGCTGAGTAGGGTGAAGGGTGCCAGGTGGCGTGGTGGGCACTGAGCGTGCCGCAGGGGATGCTTGTGTACAGAGCAGTTTGAATGTCCAGTGATGGTGTGGGAAATGGTTAGTGAGTCCTGCACATACGGGATTTAGAGAACGAGCACCCAGCTGTGGCTAGGCTGGTTTGGTCTGGGGGCTGCCATGTCCTCTGGATGCTACACTGGCCAGGATCCTGTTGCTTGTGGGAGGCACTGATACTTTGTGGCTCTCTGCAACAATGAAGAAAAATGAATTTGGTCAGAACTAAACGTATTAGCCACCTTTATTTTTGAACTAAAAAATGGAATTACCATTTTTTATTGCTTGTCCCATTACTTCCCTCTTTCTTTTGCTGTGTAAGAAAAGATAGGAGAAAAAATGAGGATTTGAAAGCTCAGTCAACAAAACTCAAAAGGTTTTTCTGTCTTCTTAGAAAAGATGACTGTCTTAACAATGAGCAGAAAATTCAAGCATCTTTACAGAGTTAAAATGTTGATGGATGAGGATGTCCTTGTGGCTCCCTGTATTTTGCTTTTACTGGAAATTACAGTCTAATATTTTTCCTACAGATTAGTAGGATCACACAGCCTACCTGTCACACATGTTTCTGCCTCCTTTGGTTATAAACCTTACTGCATGCCTTCTTTCTTCTGATGCAGTACTATTGCAAAAAACCTAACAAGGACCAAGTAAACTTGATTCTGTGTATTCCTTTGTAATATCTGAGGTCTTGTTCTCTCAGCTGCTGGTAATACAATCTCATCCTCCCTGCAGGATTCTAGTTGCTAGGAACTTCTTGTATTAAGTGTCTGCTTCTTCACTCCCAGCTGGCTAGGTGCCACATGGCTGAGACTTCAAGCAAATGAGATATTTACAATGACTCATTTGTTATTAGAACTTAGAAAGGTCTCTTTACATAGTAGAAGAAGGTCTGAAAAGTTTTCTTAGTTTTCTTGGTTTAATGTGACAGCTGCCTTTCCCTGGCAGGAATAGAATTTGGAATTTGCTTGCAGCATTCTTCAAAATATTGTGGTTTGTGCAAAAGACTATCTTCTTTACAAAAGGCAAGAAGCCATAATTTCTTTGTTGTAAGCAATATATTTTTAATATGGTGATCTGCATGAAATTGCCCAATGAGCCAGTAGAGTAGCTACAAAGAGTTGATTTATATTTTTGTTCTTGATATCAATTTCCTTTTTGCAGCATTTATAAATTAACAGTTCCAACTTTAATTATAAAAAAATCATAATTTTATATCTTTATTTTACAGCTTTTTTTCAGTCCAGTGTTAAGGAAAAGACTCTAAAAAGCATCTTTTCTAAAATACCAGCTTCTATTGTGCAGCACAGTTCTACAACCGGAAATTATAGCAGTGCAAAATGAATACAAAGTGCTTTAAAAAAGCACTTTTTAAAAAAATACATTGAGAGATGCTGGTTTTGCAATGCAGGAGCCAGCACTTGAAATAAAATATTCAGAGACATGATTAAGTGAATTCGTATTCACCAAAGCACTTACATTTGTTTAACACCAGGAGAGTTTCAATCCCATCAAAAAACAATGGAAGGCTTATTTAAAGTCCAAGATCAGAGCGTCAGAGCCATGAGAAAGGTTCAGTCAGTTGCTGACTCTGAGAGCAGCAATACTGTTTAACACCAATCCCATTGTTTGAGAGCAGATGAGATATGGGTCGTCTGAAGTTCTATATTGGAAGAATTAAGTATTGGAAGACAGCGGGTAGCTGAAGACAGGAGAGCTAGTAAACCTGCGTAGGAATTTGGGTATGATGGTGTTGTTCATTTCGTCTGTTAGAGAAATGATTTCTAAGATGCACAGCCCAGACACATTAAATCCTAAGGCAACTTTTGTCTTGATGTTTAAAAATATTCTTGAGGCAGATAGGGCTGACTGAAATTAAACTGTCAAATAATCTGTCAGTACTAGCTGGATGGGAGTGGATGTGTATTCACCCACACTGAGATGCAGAAACCTCCTTTGGGAAATGTGGCAACTATGTAATGTTGTGGAGGAGCTCTACACAACTGTTTAGGATAGAAAATGGAGAAGTATTTATCCAGTTGAACTTACAATGGGAATTTTAGATAGGCAGAAAGGAATGTGACTCTTAGAAAGGAACACTAAACTGTAGGAATGTGTCTTATATAGCTTATTTTTCTTACTCTGAACTGAAAATATATATATTTTTTATTTTGTCTCATTCAGAAGAATCATAGAGCCAGGGATGGAAAGGCCCCAAAGGTCTTCCTCTGCTCTCAGTCAGGATGAGCTATAGCTATACCGTTCTTTTTTGCCTTAACTGTTCTGAAAACTGCCAGCGACCGAGATTCTACAGCCTCCTACAAAATCATTTCCAGTTTTCAGCTATCCCTAATTCTTAATATTTATCTTAAATCCCCTTTGTTGTAATAAAACCCCTTATTGCTTGTTCTGTGTGAAGATGGATAAGAGTATATTCCTTCCTCTGAGGATAAACTTTTGACATATTTTACAAAACTAAAGACTGTCAATGATTCCTTTCAATCTTTCCTTTCTTCTAATCACTGTTTAGCTCTTTAAGTCTTTCTTTTTATACCACATTTTATAGAACTCTTATTTTTGGTGCTGTCCTTGGACTGTCTCTGGTGGGCACCCAAAACTAGGCAGAGTATTACTGTAGAGGCCTTGTCAATGCCAAAATGAGTGGCAGGATTATGTCAGGTGTCTGATGTATTGGAAGACACCCGTGTGGTTGTCCTTTGAGTTAAAAAAAACAAGCAAGCAAGCAAGCAAACAAAAACAAACGAAAACCAAAACTCTGAAGAGAGTCCCAAGAAAGCTGTTAGTTTTCTCCAACTAGCATGACCATGAATGTAGCTGCATAGAGAGTTTGACATTACAGTAATTTAGTCTGATTTTTTTTGTATAACAAAAGACACAGGAGTTGCCTGAATTAATTCCTTTTTGAACAGAGCATCTCTTTTGGAAACAAAAATCCAAACTGCTAATAATGTGAAACTGGAACTGCCATATTTGTTTTTAAATGACTACTTGTTTTAGCTATTTAAAATAAGGAGCAAAAAAAAAAAAAAAAACCTCACCAGCAAAATAATTGTTAAGTAGCCTAAATTTACATAGCTTCAGCTGTCAGAAATTGGAATTTGCTGTTCCTTTGTCTGCAAGATAGATGAATCAATAGATAATCAGATTTCACTTTCTCATACTGATGCTTATCAAAAATGATCAAATCACATCCTGACTTTCCTTTAGAATTAAACAGTTTAATCTCCTGCTGCCACTTATAGGACAGCATGTCTTTCAGTTCCTTAATTATTCTATCATTCTTCCCTGAATCCTTTCTCAGGTGTACTAGCTTTTTGAATTCTGAATACCAGGTATAAATACAAGCTTCCAGTTGCAGTTGCATCAGTGCCAAAAGCAGAGGTTAATAAATCCATACTCTTCTCAGTTTATGGCATAAGCACATCACTGAGAGTGCGTGCTCATTTAATTATCTACTACATCGACTAAATTTCATTGCTTTTGAGAAGAGATTCCCTGCTCTATCAGAACAGTTTGCATCCCAGGTTCCCAGGGATCTGCCCTAATATTTTGCAAAGTCTGGCTTTGTGTGGCCCTTAATTTATGCTTATACAGTCTCCTCATTAAAGTATCAAGTTATCTAGTTTTTCTATAAACCGAAGTGGCAGTTAAATAATGTTAGTTTCCTTTATATAATTTTTGTTTTATTTTCTATTTGTTGTTCCATTATTTCGAGAAGTCTACGGTTATTCAGGTTGTTCCATTCCCCTTTTTAAACAGCAGCACAGTATTAGTTTTCCTCCTCTGACTACTGCAGCTGATTTTACAGCCCTTTCAATTTGGTTTAAAGTTTTTGGACTTTTCCATAGTACGTTTGCAGCTTCAGTGAATTCTCTCCAATGTCAGTATCAACTGGTAGAATGGAAAGTGTTTCATCATTATAGGACATTAATACATAAGACTGGATTTTCCCAAAATGTGGAACATAAATATTTATCAGTCACTTTCCTTTTATGTAGGGTAGAATTGTGAGGGTCCTTTTTTTTCCTAAAGTATTAGCAAAACTTCTTATGTACCTTAAGTATGCTCACAGTGATATTTCTTTGCATCCTCTGGCTTCCCTTAGTGTTTTTTTACAACTCTTACGTTTCTATTTATATCTGTTGCTATCAACTTTCTATTTTGAACATTATATATCTGTATATATTATATATACACTTTGAAACTCCTTTTGCAACCTGGCAATTGTTCCATGGTTTTAAGCATTTATTTTATGAAATGCATAAAATATAAATTAACCTTAAGATTTACTCGTGTGTGTCTCTTTAAATGATTTTCATGGTTTGCCCTGTAATTGTTTACAATTCGGTGAAAGTGTTCCTAGATTCACAGAAGATGTAAACATATGTTTAATCTTTATGTCTAAGTGTCCTAAGAGATTTTCCCTGTAGTGCACATATGATAATAAAAAGACCGTGATGTATGCAGATTGAAACACAGCAGCTACAACTACTTTTGTTTAGAAATGCTATTGCTGGCAAGAGATGTTTGGAGAAGGCAATCCTAGCTTAGTCCTTTGCTCTCGGGAGGATGTGAAGACCCGTTTCCCTTTTGAATCTGATTGTTGTGTGTTTATTACTATTACTTTTCTAAATATTTCAGCTGAATTAATCTCTTACTGCATGATAGCTAAGTCAGCCACATGAACTTGTTTTGATTTGCCTGACACATGAACTTCCTTTTAGAATTTTTATGTGAGAAAATTATTTGACAGTTTTCTCAATGTCTGAATTATTCTTGGACTTATTATCCTTTGGTTACTTCTGCTTAACTCTGTGTCATCTTCATTGCACTGCAAGCTACAATAGAATAATCACAAAAGGCTGGGACATTAACAGTAGAAAAGCTAACCCTTGAGAAAATCAATTATGTTTGAGTCAGAAGTTATTTAAAGGTATTAGTGAAAATCGATTTCCAAGAGATAATCAACATGTACTTTTTGTCACCAGTTACATGCAATAATTAATAATGAACTACTTCCTTAGAAGCAGAAAAACAGCAATGCGTTGTTAACGCAAAAATATAAGAATATAATCAATCTATTCAGGCTGATGGGGAGGATAAAATTACAATATGTTCTCTACTTACACTTGCTTTACTGATTAGCAGCGCTAATACGTACATGTAACATTTTAGCAATTGTTATTCTGTTTGTATTGAAAGTATAATAAAGTGTGACATCAAGCACTTGCTGATTTAGAAGCACTAGGTGATCCTTTCCAATTTAATTGTTTAATAAAAATCAAAGATTTCAAAACTTAAGTCCAGTTATATAGCATTATAAATGCAAAATATAATACATGTATATAATTTACAAAATATAAAGTTTAGGAACAATTAAAAATGTAAATGATCAAATTAATAATTTGATAATTTTTAAATTTGCCTTAATATAGTGTCTTTTTAATGCGAGTTGACCAGTCTTTTCTTTATAAACCTTGGTAAGGAAGCATGTATTCCTTAAGGAGCTATGGAGGAGGTTGCCACAGTAATAAATAAAAACAGACTATTATAAGAATGTAGAATTTTGTCAAGGGCTACATTATTGGAAAATTTCTTCTTAATGGGACAGATGGAGGAGGTTGCCTAAGGCAGAGTGTCATGTACTGTAGTGCATGCAGAGAACATGAAAGATGGGGAAAAAAATCAATAAGAGGAAAAGAAAAAGCTAAGGACAGAGCTTTCCAAGCATTTATTATAATAATGTTTGAATGTCCTTTCCTCTGTCCTTTCAAATGATAAGATATTAGTGTCTTGTGGTAGCGCAAATAGAGTTACATTGATTATGTTAAAAGATGTCTTTCTTTTGGAGAAAAGTCTTATTATTTAATATTTTTCATATTTAACTGCATGGAAGAATGAGAGAAAACACATGCTTTTCTTCCAGCCTTCAGGTTTCTTAAATTGATGAAAGCAACATTACTAAGAATCTGGCTCTGCAGAGTCACTGATTTTACTGAAGTCTTCAGTCATAAGCACACAAGTAAAACTTAGCATCCATTTTGAGCCATGTTTCTGATGTGTCAACATTGCTTTCTGTTTCCCATGGGTGAAAGAATCCAGCTTTGGAAAAATGCCCTGTAGTATTGTGAAGAAGCCCTTATTTGGAGCATCTGCCCATGTCTTTTGCTGCTTGACTGCGGGACAACTGGGATTTTATAAAGTCTGTGTGCTAGTGGCTTAAGTGAGGCGGTATATATTCAGTGTGTTTGGCAGTGAGCAATGTGAGTGACAGAAGGCAAGCAGACACGCAGCACGAGGAGGCATAGGTAGCAAGAGAGCGTGTGTGTTTAGAGATCTGCTGCAAAAGAAGCGACTCCTTCCCCACGGTCACAAGGAACAACCTGTACTGAGAGGCACACAAAGGGGTTGCTCGGAGGTCGGGCTCTGCAGCATAGCCATGCCAGCAGTCTGCACAGCCAGACGTTTCTGTGGAGGAGCTCAGCTGTACTTTTCCTCTGTGGTTGTTATTGTGGACAATTCCATAGCTTGGACCTGCAAAAACAAACAAAAAAAATTGTAGCTTGGTGGCTGTTCAAGTAAGTATGTGCGGGCAGAGTACTCTGTTCTTGATCTGTGAGATATGAAGAAATCTGGTTTATCAACCACAGCAGCAAACAGAATTGGGGAAATATTATGTGCATATTTGTGATCTAAATAATTATTGTTTGCATTAGGTATTAATATAAATTTTGCTCCTTCCTGAAGTCTCACTTGGAAAGGCTCATTAACTGCTATGCTGTAGCTATCTAATTGTGCTTTATAGAACATGTGATTAATCAAAGATTGTAGTAAAAGACTAAAAAGAAGAATAAAAATCTATGTTATAAAATCTGTGTTATATAGGGAATGACTCTGTCCTTATTAAAGCATTTAGTGAAGTAGAAATGTTACAAATGGTGATGGTTCTCTGAAGTTGTATCTAAACTAGTAAATAAAACAAGATGAGAGCGTGGGCTCAAGCGCTGGCYCAAAATCATATAAGCTTTTTAGCTGTTTAATTGCGTGCTTCCTCCTACGGTTTGGACCATGCCAAATCACACTCTTGCAGACGATGCTCAGGCAAGGTTTGGGGCCTAGCGTGTGTCAGGGACTGCTTAAATAGGCAGCGGGAATATAGACACCATGTTTCTGGGGCAAAGAATTGAGTCGTATGACAGTGAGCCATTTTGTGCCATTTAGCCTAATATCTGGAGAATGGTTCCTGGCTTGTTTAGTGGATATACACCTTAGAAACTCTCTTTTTCACTTAGCTATTAGATTAGATGCAAAACTTCTAATACTTTTTCAGGAAAGCACTGGCAAAAAGGAAGCAAGGAGCTATACTGCTGTTCCCATTCAACAGTTTATCCCTTGTAAACCTGGCTCCTCATGGTAGCCTCAAGCATCACCTTTAATCCTTTCTAAGTTGTCTTTCCATTTTTTGTTCATGCAGGTCTTTCATATACTTTTGTTCTAAGTGTATTTTCCTTGCTCTGGTCATCCCCCTTCTGCTGCTTCCAAAACCATTCTAGGTTTCTTCTGTTGCTTCTTCTCCTTTCCAGTGCAGGACCTTCTTTGCTCTTCTGTCATTTGTCTGTCTTTCCGCACCCGTGACAAGTGGGCTTGACCTAAGGCTGTCTTGGGTAGTACTGCAACATGAGCAGTTTCAGGATGGCTGGTGCAGCCCTTTAGCTTTTGTGAGACTTACTTTTCTTTTCTGTACAAATGACTGACAGGGGAAAAGAAAAAAGAGAGAAGGAAAGAAAAGAGAAGAAATAGACAGCTATTGCCTGTCCTTGCTATTTGGCTACCTGGCAAGTGCAAAGGATATCACCAAAAGTTTCCAGAGTCACCGTCTCTGAGACTTCTTAGCCACAGCCTGAAATATTCCAGAATGAGGAGAAGGTATCACTGCTGCTGGAGAAGCCACCAGCTCCAGTTCTTACTGAGTTGTTGCTACATACACATTGCTATATACACATTGCATAACCAAAGGGTGAACTCTATTTAAACTGAAGAGTTGAGCTAGATTGTAGTAACTACAGTGGTACATGTGAAGAAAGTCTTTGCATTAAATACTACCT
The DNA here is from genome assembly GCF_003343035.1 of Apteryx rowi. Lineage (NCBI taxonomy): Eukaryota > Metazoa > Chordata > Aves > Apterygiformes > Apterygidae > Apteryx > Apteryx rowi. The sequence continues at coordinate 689,137 of NW_020449197.1, read as the reverse complement.
CTGATGCTATTTATAACAAAACTGCAAAGTCTTCTGATATTTTATTTATGCATAAAGGAAAAAATAATGTTTTCATTATAGCTTTGGGTTTAGGAAATAGGGCCTTTTAAAAATCTCTAATAATATTGGTTCTGAAGGTAGCAGTGGCTGCAAWAGGTAAGTAAGAATGTAGTCAGTCCTCTTTGCCAAAAACTCTCTGTGCTTTTCGGTATTGTGAATTTGCTGTGTTGTAACCTCTGTAGAGAAAGGAAATCCTGACATCTAAAAATAAAATGCATTGTTATTTTAAGAATGTATAAGAATGTTTCAGTTTGGTTAATATGATTTTTTCAAAAGTTTCATACATTTATCTTTAATTATTTTAAGACAATTGAATCAAAGTAAAGCTTTTTTGTTTAAGTTTGAGTTTTGTTTTTTTTCTTTTAATGTCAACAAACATTGGGTGACTCAACTTCTCCACATGCTGTGAAGACATTGTTTAGCCCACAGCCCTTATGTGTTCTGGATCGTTATCTTTGTGCTGTGAAAGACTTCCAGAAGGTTTTATCAAGGTCCTTGTTGCTTTTTGGCATTCAATAAGGGCTTGTCTAAGAACAAGGCTTGCAAAATTCTAACTAATTTAGAAGGAAAAAATAGCTATTTAGTTAAAAAGACATAGTTCAATTTAATGTCAATAAAAAAAAGAAAAAGGTCAATGAAGACTGAAAATTTGAAAGTATCTTTACAAGAAATGCTAAAAATTGAGAAGAAACTAACATATATAAAGACAGAACAAAGAGGATCTTTTCTGAGTATCTCAATTCTTTTGCACCTTTAGCAATGAGAATATATCCACCTGTTCTGTTACAACAGCGTGATAATTTCAGTATTTTGAAAGGAGTATTTTTGCTAAATTATCACAACAGCATGTTTTTTTGCTATTGGTTTACATTAGTAGTTACACTGGAAGCAGCATCAGTGCTTATAATACATGTTTTTCAGATCTTCCAGGGAAAGTCCTTTATCTGAAAGAAATTTATTTCTCAGCAGCTTTTTCAATTGAGATATCTACTATGATAATCTCCCAAATACATAATTATTAAACCAAACTGATAAGAGAAGTGTACTTATATTAGACAGTCTTACCTTTCCTTTTGATTAATTCTTTTAGAAATTGTGCTTCACTAAGCAAAGAGGAAGACGGAATATTTTGTCTGTTCAAATAACCATGTATATGATTAATTAAAACTATTGAAAGTTTCCCAACTCATATTGGAAATATGTGCCATCGTGTTGACATTTAGATATACCAGATCTTTTAAAGTTATGTTTCTTTGGTAATAAAACCATCTGATTGTCACAGTAATTAGAAAGAGATTTAAATAGAATCTATTTTTTTCATTAGTTTGTGATCCTTGTGATTAGCTCCTTTTATTGAGAACAATAATCAATAAGGCAGCACAATTATAGGATGGTGCATAGTTTGACGTGTCTGCATGTGTATGGACATACATTGCTGAAACTAATGATTGATACAATGGCTACTGGGGGCTTAAATGAATTACTGAATTACTTAAAGGTCCTTGTTATTAATATTTAATATGAGTCTGCAGGTTTTTTAATATCACTTGAAGTCTTTTTAACTGGAGACCCAGAATTTGCAGTCATTTGGCTTCTATCCAGTTATTGGTGAAGTCTTTCAGTGTATTTTCTTTAGATATCTACTTCTGCTAAGGATAAAAATATTTGAATGATTCCTTTCACTTTGATATCTGCTGAGGAAAGGTTGGTGCTGAGCCTCTTTGCCCTGTGTTTATGTATAATCTACTGCCTTTCCAGAGTACCCACAAACTGGTCAATACCAAATTATTACTTGAGATCCTGACCAGGAATTTTTTGTCTGAAAAAGCTATTTGACTTTTTTGAAGTCCCATTGTTAGAGAAAAGCTAAATGATGTTTTAGATGAATGAAAAAAGCACATCACCTTAGTCTGCTTACAGATGACTTCAAGTGCTCATGTTGTTTCCTGTTTTTTACCACAAAAGCTGCTACGATATGATCCAAAATGTTTTAAATAAATGTGTAGTAAGTAATTTAAGTAATTTTAAGGCTCAATGTTTGGAATAAAATCTGTTATGTTTCTTTCAGATATACGTGTTTAATGTGGTAACTTTGCAGTATGTGTAAGGAGGAATTATTGGCATAATATGAGACAAGCATCACTTAAGTGTAAAGAATAAGAATGCTGAAAACCAACATTTAGGTCTCTGTTGTTTAAGTTTTTAGAAATAAACACCTTTAATGTAATCACATGTGTTGAATCACATCCCTTAAATTCACTAATAGATTATTATAACAGTATGTGTTGTTTTTTTATCTCTGAAAGTTACCATAAAGAGATACTATACAATTCTTGTATCCACATTTCTTGTGGAGATATAATTGATTAAAGTAGTAGTAAAGTAGTATTCATTGTCTATGAATGATCACTGCACCTACACTCTAGGAATATTAATCATTCAAAAGCTAATAAACTAACAGAATTAAAGTCTCCATTATCAAACAACAAAATACATTGTATCCATAATTTTAATCATTACTAGCAACAGTAATTGAAATTCAACTTGTTAATAGACTATTTCTTTTTTTCCATTTTAAAATGGACAAATAAGTAACTTGCAGAGTGATTCAGAAACACAGTATTCTCAGAACTGTTTAAACTTCAAACAGTCCCCCTCGTCCATCCATGAAGGCTGATTTTTAAACAAATATGATGTTATATTACAAGTTTTCTTCCTGAAACTGTCTGAAATCAATTGGACTCTACTGCGGCATAATTGATCATCTATATGAATGCTATTTTACACTAATGACTGAAATCTCTTATCATGCAGACTTATATGTGTGTGCTTTGTATAAATAGTCACACTGATCAGTAATTACTGTGCTGTAAGTCAATTCAGTGCAGTTTTGGAGGGTGCAGAATTCAGGTCTTCCTTGAAGTCCTAAGCCTGGTAAACAGTGTGCTTATTTACTGTCAGAATTTTATTCCTTCATGGGAGTCATTCATTTTTAAAATGTTATTGTCAATATTATAAAAAGCAATATATTTTATTTCCTTTTTTTGTAGAAAAGTATGCTATAGAGTAGAAAATAGTTTGTCAAATACTTTGAGAGTAATACTTGTTTATATGTGATATTACCTTTACAACAATTTTCCCACAGTGCCATGTAATATACACCTGGTACATCAAAGATGGCTTGACAGTAATACAGAATGAGGGAATGATATAGTGCTCCCTCTATGACTCTATTGCACTGATATAAACCTATTGTTACTGATAATTAATTCCTTCTACATTGTAAGGTTGGCCAACATTAATTACTCTGATAGCAAAACATAATGCTGATACATATTCTGAGGGAAATTTGTAATTTATTAATTTTTTAGAAAATTTTCTTTTATCCCATGTCTCTGATTTATTAAATTAATGAACAAAACCTGTGGATAGATAATGTGGAGTTTTCTCTGTATGATAATGGCAGTTTTGTTCAGAATAATCATAACATTTTTTGACTTAGTGGCACTGTGGACAGGCGCAAGCAAGATTTAACATTGGTCATGGACAAAGAGAGTTGTATTTAAATAAATAAATAAATAAATAGGACTCAACATTTAGGCATAGTTTTGATTGGGATTATACCCACTTATGCTAAACAGTAAATTATTCAGCATTTATTCACCAGTAAATTATTAGGATATATTAGGGTATATGAGGTTATCTACTCTGTCTTTCTATCCCAAGATGAAAAGATCAGCTGTCACATTCCTGACACTTCTTTAATTTTTCTTTCAAAAAACCTCTGCTAATAGAAATTCCCTTCCTTAGGCAATCTGTAAGAACTATTAAATAGTCTCATCTCTGTAAAGCTTTTCTTGTATCTAGTCTAATTCCCTGTAATGTATCCCTTCCTGTGCTTTACATTTAATAATGCTTATTTTATGTCCCATGGAGAGGAGAAACAGATTATTTCCTTGCTATCTGCACCAGTCTATGATCATTTATCCCAGGATCCCAGATAGGGACTCCATGCATCTAGGCTAAACAATCTTTCTTTTTATGGTTAACATGTTTTCTAATATGATATATTCTTCTAATGGTATTATACATCTCTCATAAACTGACCTCTCTAACAAAGTTGAAAGTCTCTCTCTCTCTAACAAAGTTGAAAATGCACCTCTGGAAAGTAGAAATAAGGCTTTTAAATGATTCACTAGCATTTGCACACTGGATATTCTCTTCAGTGGTAACTGCATTCCTTCTTTAGATAGTTACTACAATAACAATAGTGTTTTATTTGAGTTTTTTTTGAAATAGTTTCATTAAAATATGCTCTCAGCTTTTCCAAAATTTTAGTGTCTATTTTGAACCAAATTTTCTGCTTTTTCAGGTGTGTTGAATCTTTCCTTCTTAGAATGAATATTTTTTGTATTTTTAAGTGTATTAAAAGCATGTTGTACAATATTTCTTCCTTTTTATTTGGGAAATCACTAATAAATAATATCTAAATTGGGGGTAGATTTGTATTAATATAGAAATTTTATAAATTGTGAATCTGGAACCCAGGATTGTTTGTAAGTGATATAAAATGCATTAAGTATCTGATTATTCTCTCTAATTAAAAAAATGTGTACTCTTCTGTTGATGTGTATGTATATGTTCAAACAATGCACAACTCATTAATAATTTAAGAGAAGTGGTCTCTTGGTTGGCAGTATTGTCACAGGAATGTACTAGGTCAGCCCTTTATTCCCATGTGCCAGTACGGTGGTCTCTTTCACTAATTCTTAAATTCTGTTTGCTCTTGTCCTCCAAAAGCTGTCTTTTCAAAATGTATTCATTTGCAAGAAGTCTTTCTTATTTTTCTAAATTTCCAAATACAGTTTTGGTATGTTCACTCATGAATCCACACATCATTTACATAAATTGCTACGTTTTTCATGGTCTCAGAAAACCCCAGAACACAGCATCCTGTAACCAGCTTGTTCCTTGAAAGGTTTTACAGTGTCTAAAATTACTCTTCAGTGTAAAATTAGCTTGGGTTTAGTTAGCTTCTAGGTAGCTTGACATATATGCATTTCTTTATTTGTCCTGTATTTGGCAAAAATAAGTGCTATTTATTATGTTGTAGTACCAAGCAATGTGGCTGCTTTTTGGTTGCTTTTATTTGTGCCATCAACATTATTGTTGGCAGGAATAAGCTTAGCTGATGGAATATTTTTGTTGCTGTTGCAACAGTTGGTCCTTACACAATGTTTTATTTGGAGAATCACACTATCAAAATGGCTTTCTTGGCATGAGAATAGTTTATCTGGGGAAAACTAACTTGAACCCAGAAGATAATTCTTGTATATAATTTACCAAAATATTTTGTGATTGAATTTCTCTGTACAAAATATAATAAATGATACTTCAGACTATATGTTTATACACACACATATAATAAGTGTAATATAGCAAAGGATTTTTATGAGTAGAAAAAAAGTAGAGATAACTTGAAAACAGCAAGTTGAGTGAGAATAACAAGGCAGAACAAACAAACAATTTAAGTCGTAATGAACTCAGAGGAAAATGCCTGTACTGTCTCTGAAATTTAGTGGCATCCAGTGTTTGAAAAAGTTCATCAATCTCCATTTTGAAAGGTATTTTTAATTTTCCACTGCTTCTGAGAGAGGAAACTCGCTCAGGTGTCTGCAGTGTAGCTCTTAGTGCAGGTACCACTGGCTTTTCTATTATCTAGGCTATCCTAGTGCCTGTATCGATGAAGAGGGTATTGCAGTACAGATTACCTCTCCACTAAAAAGCTTTGATTCTGTCCCACTGCAGCTTAAAGTAAAGCAAATTTCTTTAAAAGCTAGAGTAACTATTTCAAATCCATGGCATGAATGTAGCTTATTCTTGAACCAGAAAAGTGCTTTTGGCACTAGGTGGAATAATTTATTATTTTAGTGAGATTTGGAATCCTTTGTACCTTAAAGAATCAAGCTCCTTCAGCATTATTTGGCTTATCTTGGAGKTTTAGTCCTGAGTATTTACTGTATCTTAAGGTACATGATACTTGAAATATTTATCCTCATACTTGTGACTATAGGGAAAAAGTGTCACCTAGATTATTTTGTCTTTGTCCAGGTGACTATCCCGTGTACTAGAACATTTTTTAGGAATTTTGAATTGTTTTCTCCCTTAGGTGAAAATGACTGTTGTTACAGTATACCTAGGAGTTGATTTCAATTATACTGAAACTTAAAGTCTCTTCTGCTCCTTCTCCTTTAGTTAAGATGATAGAGGATGTTACTTCAGCATGAAATTACAGATATAGAGTAATACTAAGACCCAGAGATGCACAGGTTCACAAAACATTCTTGCTTAATGAAAATCGTTTTTATCTAAGTTCTGTACATAAAATGTTGCCATTTTACCTCCTTAGTCAACTTTAAAATAATCTACAGGTAATATTGTTCCTTAATATTACCTGTCTTCTGGCAACTGAGCTAAAATTGATTGGTTTTGATATGTAGGCACCAATAATGTCTGTATGCAGTTAAAAGTGGTTCCTGGTATTTTTCCCAGGAAAAGGCACTTTTCTCAGGAGACTGTGAAACCAGTAGAAGGTGCTTGCACAGTGGATTCATCCAAAGTGGTAACATTTCATTACTTCACTGGTTATTTCATGACAAAATAGGACTTTTTTTTTGACTGGCTAAGTACTCTACCAAGGCCTACATGAACGTTTTTATTTTAAATAAAAATTCAGTATCCATTTTTACTGATTTTATTCCAGCTTTTTTATGGTGTTGCTTCTGGAAGTTTTGAATTTGGTAATGCATATTATAACTTTCCCAAAACTAGAATTGAAAATGACTTTTTTAACACTGTAAAAGAGATCTCCTAAGTTGGGTGTGATATTTGTGAAGAAAGAGTACCGATCACTTTTCTTTTTCCCCTGTTAAGTATGATGCTGATATTAATACATCTTCTATGAAATAAATAAAATTTAATTCAAAAAAGTCTAGGTTCTGCTGCCATGGCAACTGAACAGTGATTGAAACTCTCTGTTGCGGTGACCCCTCTGCCCTGTATTGCTTCTTTTCAAGGCATTTTCTGAAGCGTTTGTAAAGAAAAAAAGAAGTCAGATATATTTTTGATAAACAGAGATGGACTTTGTCTAAAAGGCAATGAGAAGACATATGTATGACTAAAAGCAATTACATTTTTGAATAGTAGCTGGCTTTAAAACTTAATTGCATATTCTTCTTTAGAAGTAAAATCATTAGCTTTTAAGCTTTACTATAGGATAACAAATAATAATTGACAATTGCAATTGAAACTCAAGAAGTTAATAACTGTAGTTAGTATGTAATTTATTGATCTTATACCCAGCAGCTAGAATCTGAATGGTACAAAAAACCCCAGTGGCATCATGTTAATTGAAGTGTCGCTCCACATGCTTTAACTTATATTGTGATGAAACTGAACATTTTAAACAAATATTTTAAAGAGTAAAATTTGAAAGAAACAATACAGTTCTGAAGGTGTTTTTAATAATGGAAAGAATTTATAATTATCAGGTAAAAATTCCTAATAAATATCCAGACTAAGATTCAACAGTTGCTGAATGAAGGCCTTGAATGACATACTTTAGTCTAAAGAAATAAGTATTGCCCAGCTATCATTTGGGTATTCCATCTTAGGCAGAGCTGAAAAATGTGTCTTCTGGACTGCAGGCACATTTTTTTCCACTAATCTGGGGAGAGATCACAGACTTGTAGGTTAGTGTAGGTTGGAAGGGATCTCCAAAGGTCATCTAGTCCAATCCCCTCTCAAAGCAGATCAAATTAGATCAGGTGGCTCAGGAACTTGTCTTTGAAAAGATATTAGCAGTGGTTAAAGGAATGCACATATTTTGCCCTCATCTCTGAGGGTACTGGATTATTCACAGGGGAATAAAGGCAGAAAGGCAAAAGAGCTTACCTGGGAGGGCAAAAAAAGCCATTCTCAGAATACTGTCATATATAGAAAAATATTTATCTTGCTTGGTACATTTGTTGCTTAGTACTAATATCAGGAATGGTCTAGTCCCCCAAAATATTGATTATATTAATTGTATTGTATTTTACATTATGTATTTTACTATGTAGCAAACTTTCATGGTTTTATATTTGCAGTTTCCTGAATGTGGTTTCTATGGAATGTATGACAAAATTCTACTCTTTCGCCATGACCCTTCCTCTGAAAACATTCTCCAGTTGGTAAAATCAGCTACAGATATCCAGGAAGGAGACCTAGTCGAAGTTGTCCTGTCAGGTAACTAAAAAATAAGAAAATCTCCGTCATGCTTTTGCAACCGAAAACACCCATCATATATTGTCACTGTTAGAATCCAAGGAAAAGGAATGTTTGTATGGACTTATATTGGGTCAAAATCTTTCTCGGACGTATATGTGGCATATATAATGTATGTGCCTGTTAATTTTTGAATTCTTTTTCCATTGCACAGAATACTTTTTGACAGCCTGATGTTGTAAATATTATTAGTTAAGCAATAGATTAATTTTAATAAGCATTTTGAAAAATGTAAATTCTCCATTTTTATAGGAAAATGGTCCAATATGGCAGCATAACCATTTTCAATAGAACATGGTAGAAACAAAATGTAAGAAGTAACAAGAGAATATATTAGATATTTTAGCATGCATTTGCTTTATAAATAGAGTAGCTTGAAAATAGAGTTGGTGTTAACATATGTTGCATGAAGTATCAGCAGTTTAGTATTTCAGTTGACAGAGTTTACACTTTTCTATTAGTCTATCAGTGTGGTCGGTTCATAATTACCTATGCAGAAATCATGAAGGCCGTTCTTGCAAACAGTGACCTGGCTGCTTGTAGAGTAAGGCTTCTTAGATTATATGAAGTGCCATAAAAATGTCCATTTTGGTCTGGAAAGAGAATAACTGCTTTCATATAACCTGCTCTGACTCCTTCTGTGATTTGTTTTTAAAATTATTTAGGAAACTGAGACAAATTCAAATTGCAGGTGGGACAGCAACTAAAGTTATAGAAATATATGCTATTTATGGATGGCTGTGCAAGAGGAGTGCTGGGTGCCTCTTGTGCAGGAGCAGGGAATATCTGACATATAAATGGTGGTATGGAAGGCAAAAGGTGGAGCAAAAGACGGTAATTAATTAGGGCCTAGGAAATACAAAAGTCGGAGGAGACAAGAGGAGAATATAAATCAGTGAAAAGCCAGAGAATGAAAGCAATAACCTGAAGGTGACTGGCAGGGAAAAGGAGGTGAGAGGAGATGTAGTATGAGTGGATCATGAGCAGAGAGGCCAAATTTTGGAGGCAGTGAGATGACATATACATTCAAGGAATATGTTTGGCTAGCAGTGGCCATAAATATTGGGCTAGTCTAACTGAAGTAGGAATTAACCAGAATTTATGTGATTTGAATGTAGAGGAAATCTGGGGATGCTATTAGGTGTTAATAATACTTGTCAAAAGCCTAGGTACAAGGAGGGATGAGGTACTTGAATAAAAATGGCACAAAATTTACAAGGGTAAGCAGTGGAGAGAATGCTGGAATTGTGAAGAAGGGAAGGTGATATTTCTATTAAATAAAATCTAGAAGATGGCTGAATGGCTTTATTTTTGCAGTTGGAACATGCAGTTAGAGTGACTGGAAAGAAACCTGAAAAATAGACTCATATGTCATACAGAGGTAGGAACTGAAGCTGTAGAAGAATAGAGGATTAGTGAAGAGAAAGCCAAAATCCTAATGGATGCTGAAAAGAGGGAAGGTATGAGTTAGGTCAACATCATCTCAACCAATTAGGCTTTTAATTATAGTTTTCCTATATAATACCCTCTTCCATACTCTTTGATTACAATAGGAAGAAGTAAAGTAAAGAATGATGCAAGTCATTCCTGTAAGTCAACATTCATCTTTTCCATATCAGGAAACAAATTTTTCCCTTTTGAAAAGGTGCCAGTAATCTCTATTTCATATTTGCCACAGAAAATAATCACTCATGGTCAGTAAATCAGAAGCAATGAAAAAAATCAGCAGGGAATTTAATGTTTTATCTGGTGTATAGCTTATATGCTTTTGAAATGAAGACCACATATTTTCCAGATTGCCAAAATTAGGCAAGTAGCTGATTTAATACTAAAAATTGGCACTTTATGCAGTACTTGGAAGTGATAAAGAAGAACAATACTGTTTGAGAGAATTAGGACATTGGTGCTTTTATTTCTTGGGTGAACCATCTCTCTATGGGAGTGGCCAAGCATAAGAAACTCTGCAATAGGTAGAGGAAGGCTATGAAGCCAACAGTATGTGAAAGTGTGGGTAGTGTCTACAATTGCCCAGGGTCCATATATTTTTTCCTCTCACCCTTCAGCATAGAGTGTGCATTGCTGTCTGAAAACCTGGACTTTTGAGTCTGATAGATAATACCACAAAGTACTGTTGTACTGTGTTTAAGTAATGAAATTTTAGCTAAAGGAAAATCCCTGGAGTACACCATTTTACACTTCCTAATAACTCTGGTATACAGTTGTTGACAGTACTGATCAACGGTATCATTTTATGTTGTTTTATTTATGATGCGCTCATGAATGAAATGTATTGTTTGTTATCTTCTTGTTACTTAGTCATTTTTTAATTATTTCCCTTTTACAATTCATGGAATGCATGAAAATTGTGCAACTGCAACAGAGTGTCATGATGGGTTAAAAAAAAAGAAAATAGAGACTTGAGGTAAGCCAAATCTTTTAGAAGGTCAGCATAACTGAGGAACCTTGTAGGTTAAGGAAATTGTTGTATTTTGAATAAATCTACAATACAGAAGCCATGTGCAAGAATATGGTGTTTTGAGAAGTAAGAATATTATAATTTTTCATGTATTGCTGTGTGGTTTTGCAGGAAATAGGGCCTGATCACAATCCTTATCTGTATAGTTATTTGGTCTAAAATTCCACAGAGGTTTAAAGTAGATGGTAATTTTGCTTGTATAAGTATATAGCCTTTCTGAATCTTTAATTTTTAATTCTTAATTTCTTAAATTGTTTTCACTGAAAGAGTGACTGGCAGTTATAATCCCAGAGAATAGTTCTTTTTTCATTTTTATCTTCCTATTAGCATAATATTTTTTGTTTCTTTTTTTTTTTCCTTTTTGTGTTATTTTCACTGTATTATTGTGAGGGTAAGGAGTGAGGAATCTATGACTCTTGAGCAGGGTGTACTGATTTCTTAATTCCATATGGCCCAAGACTGATTTTGTTTCCATGTTTTTATTGGACAATGGAATTAATTGTTACTCTCCTGTCTGCCAAAAGATTTGAAGGTGTTGCATGGCCCTTAGTAAGGAAGAATTGTTCTCTAGTCCTTATGCAAATAAACGTGTATTTATAGTATTTTATATCAGCAAAGCTGACAAAGTATTATTTTTAAAAGCACTTATTTTTAAACTAACTTCAGAGGCCATAGGTCTAGATCAGTACTGAGTACTTTAAAAAATTATGCCCTGATAATGATAATGAGATCAAGTTCTCACATTGTTCATCTAATATGTTTGATGGTCTGTGTCAGAAATGTACTCTGACTCCATGAAAAAGATGGCAAATTATATATTTTTAGATTATGGCATAGATCATTATTTAGAGTATATTATTATATTTAATCATATCACTACAGATCACCACAAAATATCTTCAGGGCCCTCTGGCTACAAGTGACTCAATGTTCCAATCTTTTTGTTACAAGTAGAAATGCTTCTTGCCAAGAAGCCCTGTGTTTTTCTTTAAGTTAGTTGTACCGCTTTTAGAGAGGAAATCGCTTTAATTTTATGCCCACCACTTATGTCACCGATCCTTCAGGGATTTCAGAATGTCGTTATATAAAAACTTCTACAAGTTATTAGAACTTCATGAAAAAATGACATTTCTTTAAAACTTCCACACAACCTAAATATCTTAGGTGCCAAGGATTTTACAGCAGGTAACAGTTTGTAAATAGAAGAAGGACCATTTAAAATATCCGCCCCTTGACAGGGCTCAAGAATACTGATAACGGATGTAAGAAACGATTGCAATAGTATGTGCAATCAGAAAAACATTTTTGTAAGGTTTATTTGAAAATCATTTGTGTTTTCTTATACATTCTGACCTTTAGTTCTTCAAGAAAAACATAATGCATCTTTGAACACTGTTCAGTAAATTTGAATAGGCATTTATTTTCAGGTACTCTGTCTTTTCTGGCATGTAAAATTATAAGGTTCTTATATAATATCAAAAAAGTAGAAAGTTGTAGGAGTTTTACCATTTTGTTATGTCAAAAGGGATACATTAAAACAGAGTTTATTAAAAAAAAAAGTCAAAAATATGTCTTCTGGGCAAATCACAAGTATAATCACATGAAAGAATGACCTTCCTAAAACATTACATCTTGCATCTTTGTTCATGTTTTAAACAACAAAAGGTTATCCAAATGTTAGCCTTGAAGGCAAAAGGCTCCTATTGCTTATTACATTCATAAGGTATTGGGGAAGAAATGTGTGTTAAGACAGCTTCTTTTATAGACTAATAAACTTTTTTTTATTACAAAGCTTCTTCCATGTTTTTCTCAAAAAATGTCAGATGTTTTTCTTCTGGTACCATTTTGATATCCAGTGCTTATATTGGGCTTCATGGAGAATCACTGCTTAAGTAGTCAGTTCATGTAACTCAGTAGTGTAGAACTTTTTCTGTTCCAGTTACAATGATATCAGTTCAGAAAGAAACACCATTAAGCTCCTGAAACTTCCTTCTTCATGTAGCTTGTTTTTGTAGGCTACCCATGTATAAATGCTAGTACAGTTGCATGTAGGAGGTTTTAAAATGTTGTTAGTTGGTGCAAAGATGCTTCTTAGGACCAACCCTTGTGATTTTTGAATAAAATATTGAAATTAGCCTTAAAAAAAAAAAAGTTGTTACCCATATGGGAAACCTATAGCACCTAGCTAAGTGAAGAGATATTATTCTGAATCCTTGTCAACAACATGAGAGATTTTGCCAGGGAAGAAGGAAGGAGGACCACTAGGTCATCAACTGGTGATATCTCAAGGAATTTAACATTTGAATTTCCCAGAAAAGAGGCAGGTCTGTTGTGTTCATTGTAGATTTGCACATTTTTATTTGCATGATCATGCCAGTTTCCTCTCTGGTTTCTTGAGTTTGGAGTCCCAGCTTTCATCCACTTCTGTTTTCAGTCTTCCTCCTGTCCTTCTGCAGGAGTTTCCTGCAAAGACAAGGTGCTTGAAGACATCTTTCCTATATTGACATGCTGTAACACCAGCTCCTATATACTATAGCACATTTAGTGCAATATTAAATAAATAAAAAAACACACTGTACCCATTCTAATATTACAGAATGGTAAATATTTTCTTCCCTCAATTTCACTTGAATTTTAACATTGCAGAAATTAATGGCTGCATATACTCATCTGCTGGTATTCAATTTTCTTCTTTAGTCAGAGGACACGATGCTGAAAAGACTTTCTAGCTCTCTGAATGCAAGCACAGCAAATGAAACTTGTAACATTTCATGGCCTCAATGATGGTTAAACTGCTACAAGTGAAATCCTTTGATAAGATGTCTTGAGTTATGCAAGATCTTAAATACAGACATTTCCTCCATGAACATTCAAGAGCATCAATGTTCTCCAGTAAATCACCCTAACTAAATGCAGCAGCTAATTTTTGCTGTGTTAAGACTCATGTATCATGGAGGGGAGGAAAATATATGCAGTTCTGTAACATTAGACAAGAAAAAGGAACTCTATAAGCAGTCTATAATGTTCAGGGAAGTATTCAGACTAATGGAGGTAATTTTTTGTTAAAATATGTTCAGACAGCATAATACTGCATGGCATTGTTTGCCTGGGCAGAGCTGACATAGTTTCAGGTGGTTATAGACTTTAGTGATAGTACATTATACAAATCAGTCTTTTTTTCTTTTTCAATAAATCTGTGCCTAAAATACAGGGCCATAAGTGTTTTTGCACAATATTTAATAATTTGGAGATACCTTCAAAATTTATTTGGTGTGGTGGGAAGAGCGCCTCTGAAAAAAAGAGAGATTGGCCTTGAGGTCTAACAAAGGATGATACTGAGGACTCGACCTTTTGGGAAGGACAAAAAGTTTGCACTATATACCCAGTTTATATGGAACTAATTAAAGTATTTTATTTCTACTTACATTCTAAATACCTGAACAGAATATACATTCCAAAGCTCTGTAGATTCAAGGTATGTTATGACAAATACTTTTGAGTAGCATGTCTGAAAGAGACAGTAGAACAGAATGTTATTGCTACAGCATTGCTGCATGAGAACTGTGCATCCTATGGGTAAATATCCCCTGAGGCACTGATATCTGATGTCAGAAGCTATCCTAATACCACTGCATTCAGTTTTTATTGCATGTATCAATGCTAGTTAGTGTAGAGAAAGCTGAACTGTCAGTTCAGTTTGTTTCATATTCTAATACTGTACATTATCTGATTTGCATAATAGTTACTTTATTGTAAGGTCTTTTATAAAGGCTGGGCAACCAATGATTAAAAGTTTTCATTATTTTCATTTCATTTTCATTATTTTGGGTATTATATTTATGTTCTTTACAGTTTAAGGCATAATAAATATGATTGTCTTCTGATTTAGAGCTTATATTGCAGGTTCTTGGAAGATATGAGAAGTTATTTGGAAAAAATTATAGTTGGGAGAAGTTGCATATTATTGCTGAAGCATTTTATTCCATTTTAGGAAAAAAAATTGTACCTGCAGATATCATATAATTGAAACAGTTTGCTACAGAGCAAAAGGTTTCTGGTGAAACATAAGAAATTCAATCTGCTCAGAATGCAGCACCTGCTGTGCTTTTATAGTAATAATGAATATTATTACTTGTATTTTACACTGGTGCATTATGCAGTGGGATTTTTATGGAGTGATGTTGTGCATCTGTCTGCTGACTCAACCACAGAAGATAAATACAGACTATTGCAATAAGCTAATGGAATTGTCTTTCAGTGGCCCCTATGGCTACTAGTAGTTTGGAAGTGAAATGTTAGACATTATTATGAGAATGGAAGGAAAAGAGTATGTTGAGATTCAGATTCAGTCATCTACATGTTAAAAAAGCATTCATTATCAGCATTACTAGCCCTCGTAAGTACAGTTTTATTTTTACCTCCTATACAGTTTTGTTGCTTTTGTTTTATGTAGTTTTAATATTACCTGTTTTAATATTTTATTTCAGTTGACTGTATAGTATTCTGGTAGTGTTTGTATAGGAGATATGAGGAGATATGACTCAAGAATTTTTGTCAGTTTTTWCTTAAAACCACAGACTCCTTTGAACCCACTTGGCTCATCAGGCTACACTCCTGCCCGTTCATTAAACAAATATCACTAATACTATTCTATCAGTAAGGTATCATTTGCCATGTTGCTATTTTCTTAGTTGTGCATTTTCTATTTCATTTTCTTCTTCAAAATATTAGAAAAGTATGTCTGGTCTCCTGATGCAAGAGAGAGGATGTTCTTTATTAGTGGTATGTTTGCTATGGGAATCTCAACTGATGAGTTCACTGAACTCAACATTTGCTTAACTGTTGAGTTGTATTTCAGATTGAAAGAAGAGCAAATCTTTGGAGAAAGAATTTTATTGAGGTGTATCTGTAAGAAAGATTTCTTTTGACTAGAATACTCTTGAAAACTAGTCAGCCGACCAAACCAGGAAGCAAGGTACAGAAGTTGCAGTCAAAGATATAATCAAAGGTGGCTGTAAATGAGCAGTCATTCATTCTTAAGTACTGAAAGGAAGAGAAACCAAAGCTTGTAGCTTTATAGGTCTCTTTCAGTTCCACCCACTCTTCCTGTCTGCTCAAGAAAAGGCAGTAAATTTTATGCAAGGTGATCTTAAGCTGAAAAACATTCCACAGTCTTAATCTGATTCAGTAATATTTGCTACAAGCTTGAATTGCATCAATAAAAAGATATCTTTCAGGTTCCACTCATAAAATAAAGGATGCAAATGTGAATCACCAAAATAACAAAGTAAACTTCACAATAGATTGAATATGCTGTCTTTGATACACTGACTTCTTTAAGCTGTTAGGTACTCTTTTGAGCAGCCTTTAAAAATTATTTATTTCAACTGCCATTTTTAATGCCAATATAGAGGTATAATTCTTAACTGTCTAGAGATACACTCCATATCTTTTCTTTCTGGAGAAGCTAAGTAGTTAAAAAGTTGCATTAAGTTTTTACATTAAGCTATGGCATTAGGTTATGACTGTAGATAAGTTAACCTTTTACTAAAATGAAGGTTGCAGTTCATGCATTGAAGTTATTATTACGAGCTGTTTGTAGATCCAGCCTCCATCAATTCTTTGTCTGTGTGTTTGAGACCATTTTCAGATGAACTAGATTTGCCCTCCCCCCCCCCCMAATGGAAGCACAAACTGTGTAGGAGAAGCTGGCAAATGACAGAAATGCTGTGGTTCTGTACTTCTATACTCTGGGTCTTTTTGAATCCTGTTTTCCCCAGGCCTACAAGGAAGCAAATACTTTAGAAGCCTGCAGGCTTTTGATCTTGCCAACATAGTTTATGTCCTATGATATACCTTGTTCATGAAGGTTTATTAAAAACTGCTGTGTAAATTTACCTAGTCTTTTCATGTTATGTAGAGCAGAAAACAGTTTTATATTTACAGTTTTAATATGAGTTTTCTTATAAAAAGTCCATCCATTTTTACTGGGGCAAAATTACATTTGGTTGTAAGAGATCTTTGCCAGCCACTGGAAGACAGACGATGAATATTAGCATCTTGTAAGAATTGGTGGAATATGCTTCATCTGCCTGCTGTGAGGAGTTGTGCTCAACTTGGCAGGATTTCTGAGGCAAGAAAATCAAATAGCAGCTACTTTGCTTTCCCTTGCTGAGTTGATGAGGACAGGAATTGACCCATTGCTTATGTTAAGAAGCTGTTTTTGTTTTAAAATCATATAGACAATATACCATCTGGTCATTAGGCTGTGATATCTTTTTTGGATTCAGTACAGTTGATACTACCTTATATATGATAAACTATATTGAACTGAATAAAAGCTGTGCATAACTATATAGTGGATGCCACATTTAAACATGTAACTGGATTGTAATGTTAGCTTGACTGCCAGCTCCTTGAGATAAATATTATGATATTGTATCTCTGAACATCATTATACAGTAGAGTTGGTTGCTTTGCTTTGTTGTGACTGAAAAGCATGGTTCTCTTGGTATCTGGTTGGCTACTTTAAGGTCCTCTTTTATCCAGTATCTTTGGGAAATATAGTCATCTTTTTTCTATCCTGTCCAAGGTAGTATCTTTTGTAATTATTCTTCTTGTACGCTGTTTTAATCCTCTCCAGATCTCATCTTTTTTGTATTTCTGTAGAGGTCAGGTTCATTACTGTTTAGCTTAAAGTAGATCTGATTTTGCATCCCTCACTGTCCCTTAGTATACTTCTTTCTTGGATCATGAATTTCATCAGGGAGATGCCAGATGTTTGAAGTCATTAGGACTAAAAGATTTTTCTATTGTTTATGTCTTTGCCTCATTGTTTTTTTCTGAGCTTTACAGTATTGTGATTGTTACCTTCTAGATACAGATTTCAAGATGCATACTTTTATGCATCAGCTGAATCTTTCTGAACTCCCCCTCCCATCTTGCCTTACCGTTGTTTTTTTTTCTGCTAGAGGAGGCAGTAGGATCCTAAAAATAGGATGAAAAAGTAGATATCCCATCAACATCAGTTCTTTACTCTGGTTATGTTTTCTGGTGATAGGGACATGCCAATAAGAAATCACTTAATGTATCAATTTTGCTTTTAGTACTGATACAGAAATACAGGAGGTGCCAGCTGTTCTTCTTTAGGTCTTCCCATAGGTTTTTAGTACTTAATGATTAGTTCAGCAACAGAAAAATCTGAATTAATTGCAAGGTTTTTGCAAATGTGGTTTGCAAGAAGAAAAGGAGTGTATTTCTTCACAGTTACAAAAATGACTTCACTTTATCTGTATAAGCAAGCTTTTTGAACTCTAACAATTTCCCACTCATGTCAAGCTTTTATGAGTCAGTGTAAAGCTAGAATAGGTAGTTATAAGCAATGCTATTCTGCATTTCCCAAAAAATTAAAACTACATTTTGGAAAAATTAATATTGGTAGGGAAGATGAATTTTCCTTGAAAGAAATGCACACAGACCCTACTGTCAAAACAGTACCTGTTTATGAGAGCTCACTGTTGTACTGCTAGCTAGTAGGTCAGATGTCCTACATTGTACGTCTTTAATTGTCAAATTTTTGGAGATGATAAAATTTCCATTTATTGGTGTGCTGTTCACTGAAAATGTTAAGTTTTCTGTTCAGTTCAGATAGCATTTTTGGGTTTCCAGAAGTCATACAAACACATTCCTTATCTAGGTCTCTTAAAGTATGCTTCCATAAAAGGAGAGGGAAGATCCTCACATAGATAAATAACTATTTATCATTTAGGAAATAAAGATCAGTAGATCAAAGAGTATGATCAGTTTTCACAGTGGAAGGAGGTCAGCAGCAGAATCCTGAGAATATGCACTTGGGCCTGTGCTGTTAAATATATTGATAAATGATCTCAAAAGGGTGACTAATAAAGCGACAGTGTCACTCTGAATGAAATTCACTATAGATAAAGTGACATGCAAAGGGAAAACCTTTCTTGATTTTATATATGCAACAAGAGGCTCTGAGTTAGCTAATACTACCAAAAAATGAGATCTTGAAGTTATAATAGATTATGAAAACGTCATCTTAGTGCTCAGTACCAATCAATAAAAGCAAATACAAGTATAGGAATTCTTAAGAAAGGAATAGAGACAAAACAGAAAATGCTCATGAAGTTGCTGCCATTATGTTATGTGTCTTTGTAAATTCCAGATGTCTTGAACGCTCTGCGTTGTGGTCCTTGTTCTAAGTCTGTGTGGAATGGGGAAAAGTACAGGAAAAGGTGAAAAGAGTGGTCAGAGATAGAGAACAGCTTCCCTTACAGCAGCTGAGTAGGTTAGACTTCTTCACCCTGGAAAAAAGATTACTGAGGAAGAGTATGTAGATGTCTGTAAAACCATGGATGGAATGAAAAAGGTGTCTAAGAAATAACTGTTCACACTCTCCAGTGTGAAAGGAAAGGAAAGGAAAGAGCTAGGAACCTCAGATGAATCCAGCTGATACCAGGTTCAAAATAAACATAAGGGGACACTTCTCTATATGGCATATAGGTGATATTTGGAGCCCTTTGTGAATGCTAAAAATTCTCCTTGGTTCAAAAGGCACCTAGAAAAATTCATGGAAGAAAAATCCACTGAGCATTTTCAAAGACTCAGTGGCTCTCCTCTCTGAGAAAGCTTGAGCTGCAAAGCATTTGCATCTGAGAGAGGAGTCTGGGGAAACACCATGAGATGCTGATGTTTCTTTGGGAACCTTTCTTTAACCATGGTGAAAGACAGAATTCTGGGCCTAGCAGATTTTGGTCTGATTCAATCATTCTTATCACTTTTCTTACCACATGATTCCAATGAAAAGAAATATTTTTCAAGTTACATCATTTTAACAGTGGCTACCTCCATACCTGGGAATTTTCTGTGTTGTTATGATTAAGGCAGAATAAACAATTACATGATTTTTGATTGGTATACATCAATACGTTGTATACAGCAATCTAGAAAAGATAGGGTTAAAAGATGGCATTCATTACAGCTAATATTTTAGGAAAATGCCCATTAACTTCTAAAGCAGCTCTAACTAATTCTCTAAGCTCATTTTTTGTCATATAGTAACTATATTGTCTGGTCAACCTCTGAACTTAAAAATCTTATTTTCCTTAACATATCTTATTCCCACTTGAATCAAGCAATTCATGTTTCCTTTATTATTCGTTTTTACTCTGTTTTCTTAATATGATATACATCACATTTACTCTTCTTTAAAAAGTTTCAGATGTTGTTTTGACCAAGTCTAGCACAACCCTTTTAGTAGCAGTAGCTCAATAGATTATTCACGTGTTATATTTCAGCAGTCCCATGTTCAGCTGACTCTGTCTCAAAAGCTTTGAGGTAATGAATCAAACTTGGAGTCTGTGGTACACAATGCACTTTAATGGATATTTCTACATTCATTTAGGCTTTTAATTTGATGGTATCATCTGATTAGCAATTTCAGCCAACATGAAGTGCTTATTTTATAATTAAAAAGGCACTGATGGAAAAAACAAAAGCGCACGTTAATACAAAACATATTTATGTCAATGGGTACATCAAATCTGTTTACTGTCTTACAAATCTGTTTCAGCTATTTAATCTTCTTTCCTCTATGCTGTATGAAACTTGGATATGGTTATAAATTATCTCACAGGACATGTGTTTGTTGAGCACTTGAAATTTTCTTAAAGGTAGAGTGGCAAAGTCCTATAGGTTTACTTAAAGTTGTATACCAGAAAAAAAATTGTTCACCTCTTTAAAAATTTTAAAACACCTTTTTGAGTGTGTGATTAAGAAATATTCAGTTAAATTTTCTTTTCTTTCTCCTTTCTTATATTTTTTCAGTTGTTTCTGCAACTAACACAAATTCTTTCTAATAAAACTGCTAAGCCTATAAGAGATCTCTTTTCCTCTCCCAACTACATCCTCTTTCTTCAAATGACTGCCTCTTCCACTTCATTTTCACTAGCTACATTTAATAGGGAACATGTCTCTTCTAGGCTAACCAGCAAGCTCTTTGATTTAGCTGATAAACTGATACATTTGTTTGACAAAGTTATTTTGACCAATGCATGCTTGACCAAACATTTTATTAGAATATTTGTCAATCCACAGTAGCAAACCTTGACCGGAGAATAGTTATGGATGATTCAGAGAGAAGCGTAATGAAGAACAAAAGGTAACACCTTTGGAATAACTTGCCCATTGGAAGAGTTGTGTTGTTAACCTGTCTGTTAACAGTGTATTTTAAACTGCATAGATAAATGGCAGGAAAATTCCACTGTTTGGAAAATCTCTGTCCTTTTTCAATCTAATTGATTTTGTGGCCCCAATAACACATTACTACAGTAGGTTTCAAATTAATTATGGCTTATATTGAAAAAATAGATATATTTCAATATCACTATTAAACTCACTGAATTTAATTTCATTAGCTGACTGCTGGCTTTGTTATTTTGAGAGGGCATATAGGAATACATAGTCTAATTTTTATTTCCAGTAAATACATTTGAGACCATTTGTGGTACAATACACAACTTCTTTTAGGAACTGCTTGAGGTTTGTAGCTAAAGCAGGTCTGAGCACAAACAAGCAAACTCCTTCCCTGGAGGAATATAACAATTTGCAAAGGAAACTAAGAAGGAAGAGAATCAGGAACTGCCGCAGGTTGTAATCCCCTATTTTTTATACCTGGGTGGTAGTGTGACTCAAGCCTGGAGACACTGTGATTCTGACTGTGAAATCTGGCTTACTCTGACTCTTAAAGAGGCCTCATGAATGTTTTTGTTAACTTAGTTAAGGTGGGACTTGTTGCCTAAGAGAAGTGGGGAGAGCTGGCCTGTTTCTAAGAACATTGAGACTCCCGTCACGCTGGTGTGTTGGTGCAGAAGCTGTGTTCAAGGGGTTATGTTTGTTTCCTAGTTTGTTTTTTGGCTTCCCCCTCTTCTTGAATCCGGTGCACTCCTCTTACTCATTTCCTCTCCGAATGAAACTATTCCAGTCTTTTAACCTCTCCTTATATGGCAGTCTCTTCCATGCCTCCAGTAGTTTTTCTCATCCCTAGTTCATCTCTATTACTGTGCTTCTTTTTAAGTTGGTTTGACAGAAACTGAACACAAAATGTCAAGTGAGGACTATTGGTGTCACTATTTCCTCATATTGTTTCAGTTCCATTTTTCAGTCCCACCCATTATTTATGTGCATGGGTGAAATCTTGGGTGAAGTTATTAAGTCAGTAGCAACACTTGCGTCATCTTCAGTGGAGCCGTGGCATTTAACGTTTTACTTGGTTTTTTTTCCACCTTCAAATCTACTTGGCCAGATGCTGGAGATGTCTCCATGATCTGAATCTTTCTTGAACTGTTGTATTCTGTTTAAAAAAAATAAAAAWATATATATATATATAGCAGTAATTCATTTATTTTGTACCAGGTTGTGCCATCTTGTGCAATTCATGTGCAAATTGTCTTTTTACTTAGCATTGTTGGGTTCCCTTCTCTCTTTTCCAATCTTATCTTAGAAAGGATTAAACTGGGGATGAAAAAACACAATGGTTATATGCAGTCATTCTTGTGTTCCTTGCCTCTGATGGTCTAGTGTCAAAGATTTCAGACCTGAAGAAAGACTTATTCATGTATTATCCAGACAGCCACTAAAGCATATTCTCAAGTCAGACTAGGACTTCACTGAATTTTAAGTACATGCTTATGTGCCTTTCTCAAATGAACTGTGGAATACATCTTTCGGTATCATGTAAAAAGAAGCGTGTGTGTGTGTATGTGTGTGTGTGTATGTGTGTATATATATATATAAAATGAATATATATTTATGAATTTTCATTTTCAGAGACATTG
This sequence comes from Apteryx rowi, assembly GCF_003343035.1. Classification (NCBI taxonomy): domain Eukaryota; kingdom Metazoa; phylum Chordata; class Aves; order Apterygiformes; family Apterygidae; genus Apteryx; species Apteryx rowi. The sequence goes on along the minus strand of NW_020449197.1, from coordinate 666,418 downwards.
AAACTGTTGCAAATCATTTACATTAAAGGGAGCTAAAAATACAATTTATTGTATATAGGGTTTCCTTAGCGAGTCCAATATAAAATTTTATTTTTAATTCCATGAGATTTTTACTTTTACCCATCAGCATTATTCACCATGTAACAAACCATTTTCTCTATCTTTTATGGAACAAATTTGAAGGAGTTATACAAGCTGTACAGGTGCTACTAATTATTTTGGGGAGCATCTTCTTTCTGAGATGCACAGTTCTGGCAGTGAGCATGCCATCCATCATTTGATTTTTCAGAAGCCTTGGAAAAGAACTCTGAATTACAAAACAGTTAGTCAGAAGAAATAAAGATGTAAAAGATTTGTGATCTTTACTTCATGATATTAATTTAGATCAGTATGAGCATAGAAAAAGAGAAAGGGGCTGTTTTTTAATTTGGATCTGTTCTTTACTGCCAGTGTTTGTTTTGAACACTGCTTCAGTGGCTTCAATAAACTTGAGCAGTGTTTCATTTTGTTTTCCTGTGCTAATTAACATCTCTGAAGTACAATCTTATGATTAACAGAGCCTGAATACATGAACTAAGGTATTGCTGATTTTTCCCCAGGGTGAAAAACAGGTAAATTCATAATGAAAAGATGCTGTGCTTAGATTTCAAATGAATGTAAAACCTACTGTGCTGTACAGTTAGTAGGTTTAAACCTGTCTAATCATTCTTAGATTAGTAGAAGTATATTAAAATTGAACTTTAGAAATACAGAATGTAAAGATGAATCAAGCATGTTGACTCATAAATATTAATCTTTTATTAAAACTCCCCGTAAATTAAGCCTAAACTAACACTGGGCAAATGATTCCAAATGGTTTACTAGCTTCTGAGTTTTACTGCTTAAATCCCACGTCACGGGTAAAACAGAGTAAACGACAACCCGTAGTGGATCTGGATATTTGGGTTTATTTAAGAGCCAGCGGGATTAGCGCTTTTACCCCAGTTGATTACCCCGCGCTGGCTGACCCACTCCCCTCCCAGCGTTACGTTCGCCGGGTCTCGACCTGGTGGCTCCCCGCAGGGAGCTCGCTGCCGGCCCGGAAAAGCGGGGCACAAAGTCGTGTTGCTTCGTGCCGCGCGGCTGCTCGCGGTTCCCAGGCGCAGGCGTTGCCGGCCGGGGGCCCCGGGCCCCCCGCGTCCGCCCGCCCGCAGCTCCCCGTCGCCAGGAGCCCCCCGCCTCCAGGCTCTTCACCACCTGCTTTCCAGGCCGCCTTCCTCTCTCTGGGACCACTAGGGGAGCCCTTGTGCTGGGCCTCCTCTTCCTTCTGAGCCTCCAAACCCCCCCCCCCCCCCCCCCCCCCGTTTTCCCAGTCTCTACTAGTCTATGTGCAGAAGTGCAAGGCATGACCAGCCTCCAGACTGCTGGTTGGTGGTTGTGTCTCTGCCATTAGTTGGCGGATTCAGGAGGTGCCACTTCTGTTTGGCTGGGTGCTGGCAAAACTCACAACCAGCCCGCACTGTTTAGCAAGCCAGCAGCAGGCTTCTGCTTGAAGAGTTCAGAGGTTCAGTTTTGGATATTCACTCCGTCCCCCACATGATACACTTAATTACCTGACACCTGTTAGCATTCGTAATTTAAGCTATTTGTCACCTTCCGACATTGGGACAAAGCAATAATAAAGAAGGAAAAAATCCCTCATTGGAACTGAAGGATTTTCCTGAAAGGAAAATTTAGAGTGCTGAAGTATTCRTGTAAATGTCTAGAAAATTCATTAGATATATATTTTCCTTATACAAGTTTCCTTATTTCAGAGCAGAACAAATAAGATTTAAAGAAATAGTGTGTTTTTGAATCTGTGTTTGTCTTGCTTTCAGAAAGTTATAATTTCTGTGCACTTCACTATATGTATATATAGATACACACATATATATATATATATACTGAAAGACATTTAAATGGGAAAAGTAAAATATGTACTATTGCATGTGTGTAGCAAGGTTATATAATCACTGCTGCAAGAACAGTATTTCGGGTGGTTTCTTTACATTTGATTTTAGCCTCCCTAAAATTGCATTAATGTTATTACTGCTAAAATCATGGTATTTATTTAATATCCCATTTATTTGTAATGTAAATTAAAGAAAAGATTTGATAGGTCATTTCTAAAGTATTGTTTTACCTTATGTAGTGGAGACAATTGCTATTACAGGAGTGTGAACCACGATAACCCATTAAATAACTTGCAGGGTGACCAGATGGTTCAGTGACAGCTTTAATGGAAAGGATGTCAGTTATTCCTTTGCCATTTGGGGTGGAGAGGGGGGAGGGAAGGAGAATAGTATAGCAAAAGCTGGGCTGAGAGAGAAAAGCACTCAACAACAAAATACCTACCAGCTTCAGATGGAACTGAATTTAGGACACAGGAAGAGAGCCAAAGGCTCAAATCCCTAAGGCAAAACTGCTTGTGGGAGATTTTAATATCAGATTTGATTCCACAAAGATATTGATATTTACTTTTTCAAAAAACAGGACCTTAATATAAAGATATATTAAGTTATAAATCCATTATCTAAATTAAATTAAAGTTACTGCTTTTTCTAAGTTTAGTTGTGTTTTTATTGCACTGTTCCTTCTAGTTGAATATACCCAGTATATCCATACAAAACTCTTCACCAATCTTCCAATTTAGCAAACTTTCTTTATTCTAAAAACAATTTAAACACATGAAGAGGTAAGTGTTTAAGAAAATAGGAAAAAACTTAAATACCTATTTAAATCTTTTGCTAGATTGAGGCTTACACCGTATGTATTTTACACATAACTCTTCTTTTAATACTTTCTTTGATTACTTGTATGCTTCAAAACCAACCTCAGTAAGACTATTTCTATGAAAAAAAAAAAGTTTGCTCCTCTAAAATTCACTTATCTGTTATAAATATTCCTGACTGTAGTATCTGAGAGTCTTCCAGTAGTGTATTCTCTTATCTTCTCCCTGGAGGGGAAATGCATGCTCATTGAGTATCTTGTTTTAGTATGATTTTATTTTGTTTTTATGTTTGCTATGTGCAAATTTAAGCTAGAGAGGCAAGAACAAAGTGCACCTTGCAGTTGTGTTGGAAGCTAATGGGGCAGGTTGTTCCAGTTTTGGTGCTTGTCCTTGAGAAAGTTGTCTCCTGGATACATAGCCAGAGTTTCCATGCCTTATAGATCATTTTGTTGCGCAAAGTAGTGGAGGTGTTGAACGCAGTATTCTTCCTAAAGCTTTAGGCAGATATTCTGGGAAAAGTCCAGAATCAGATATCTTGAATAGAAATGCTGGGGCTCTGAACTTAATTTGAAACTCTGAAAGAAATGAGTACAGACTAGAAAACTTGGTGATGTGTTCACAGGAGTCTGTATTGCTGAGGAGATATGTTGTAGCATGCTGTATGGTTGGTGTTCCCAAAATCCTGCAGACATGTCTAGATATATCACAGTATAGACCAGGCGGGAGGAGAGGAAGATGTGAACCACCAGCCCCTCCTGTATAGTCTCTAGGAGAACAGGAGGTGACAGAAAATAACCCTTTCAGCTGCTTCTGTATGAGACCATAGTGGAGAATCCAGGCTCCTAAGCTATGGACTRAACAGCATAAATGCCTGTGTGTATTTTCCCTGCAGAGAGATTACAGCATGGCTGCAAACTCTTGAAAATGCTTTCTTTGCCCCTCCTTCCCCAGTCCAACTTCGGTTTAGATTCAGTATGATTTTCATCCATAATTTGATCCCATCCAGCGGCTGGACCGTCACAGCAGGAGTGGTATTCGTCTGTGGTAGGACAACAGAGGTTGCCTGACTGTGTGCTCTTTTCATCCTAGTGGCTGTGTGCTGCTGTTATAAAGGCCCAGAAGAAGAGTTAATCATTCTGGAACTCCACGAGTCAATGATCTATTGGGCTGGTGCTGTCCTAGGTCTTATGGTCTATCTTCAATATGAAATTAAATAGGGAAGTGAATATGCATTTTGTTCTGATAGGCACAAATGAGAAATAATGACACATTTTTATATAAATAAATAACATCAAAAGATATTTTAAATTTTGATTGCTTGATCTTCCACTATATTATTCTTAGATTCAGTGGGAGTTGTTGAAACACATCTTGGTGTAATTTCCTGAATGTACACATAGAAAAACAGTTGATTAAGTCCTACACAAAGTAAATTCATCAGAATTCAGTTAAATGTGTAAAATGCATTTTGATGAGTTGTGTTTTGTAGCATACCAAAGACAACATTGACTTCACAGTGTCAGCACTGTCTTAACAGTGAACTTGACCACTTTACCCTGGAAAACACTAGGAAGATAATATAGTAAAACAAATTTTCTTATATGATCTGAAGCCTTTGAGGCTGAAAAAATACCTAGTCTGACATTGTTAAACAATTACAAAACCATATTAAGTCTGAATTGGGCTATTCTAACCTGTTGAACTGTTTTATGAAGTCCTAATTTATTAATGAACTAAGCTTTTTAACATAGTTCATTAGGAAAACCAGGAACTAAATAATCATACCAAGAGCAAATGAAATCTAAAATTGTGTAAATTGTTAGGTAACTTRGATTATTTTAATCAAAAAAGAGAGGTTGGATGCCATTGATCATGGATCAATGGAGTCATTGGATCCAACTTTAGTGACGATATTCCAAGTACTTCTGATAAAAGATCCCTAGACTGGAAGCTGGTTGTGACTAGAAATAGCTAGTCACGTTTTCCTGTGGACATTTTTAGAAAAGATTTTCCTAGGAGGTGCAGTTTCCTGCAGAGAACATCCCCTTTTCATTAATACAAAAGGAATAAGCCAGGGCTTAAGGGTGTTTGGACCTGTTAGGAATTTATTTGAACAGAACCACTAACAATTTTTTTTTTTTAATTCCAAATTAGGAATTCAGTGACAAAATATTTCTAGTAAGTGACTATATAGTCACTTCTTTCTGACCAGTAACCATGAGGTGTAAGCTCACAATTAAATTAAAGCATGTTTAAATGACAGTCTAGATGAGATTAAACATATGCATACATGTTAATGTTTAACAACAAAGCAAGATTTGTAGAATGAAGTAATATTTTTCATTAGACTGACTGATCTATGATTAAGAGGCCTTATTTATTTTCTGTCTTTTTGTGTAGTATGAATGAACTATCTTATTAATTCAGTTGTTCACAGATCTTACTGCAATACCATTGTCTGATTAATATACTAAACTTTGAGTTAAAGGTAAAGCCTGCAACTAAATCAATGCCTGCTGCATTGAGGCATCTATCTAATCTGCGTAAATTCTCTCATCAGTGTTACTGCAGTACTCCTTACAAACACATTCTTGATCTTTTTTTTCCAAATTTTTAATTAAATTCCTATTATTCTAAAAAGAACAAAAAAGATTTAATTAAAATATATTTTGAAAAGCATTGTGGCACTGACTGTCTCTGTATATAGACACTTCCTAAATTCTTCGTAAAACACTAACAGTTGTTTATTTTATAATTTATACTAGTGCCAAAGTAGCTCATTTATCTCTTGCAACTGTTTCAATAGTTGCAAGCTCTCATCACCAAAAAGGATTGGTACTTCAAGAAATCTGCAACAGTCTTCTAAACTTCTCTGCAATTTTTTTGTCTTTATTGATGACTGGGTGTATAGTAACATGCTATCTTTTCAAACTGTAATATATATTTTCTTTTAGAGCTGCATTCCTTTTGGTTATCACCAATTTGAGTGATACAGTTCACAGATACCAACACAGGCTGTTAAATAAGGAATACCAAAAAGCCAGGTGAAATGGTCCATTTTTCTTTGCTTATCTTAAAAAATGCATCTTTACTGGCTGTATTCAGTGTATCTTACATATGTATACCTTTAGGCATAGTGAGTCAAGTCTGTAAAACAGTAAGTTGAAAATTTTCCAACATTTGATTGAGCTCTGCAGTCTGATAAATGTTTGGTATGCTATACTATACTCTTGCGCTTTTGTTGGAAAATAGTCTCAGAGAAGTTATTTATCCTAACAATTTAAAGGGTGTTATAATAAATCTGAATGCATGTAGCAACTTCATACCATCTTTTTGAAAAATGACTTTTTAAAACAATCTAAAGTGATAAGATTCCGTTGTAAATATTTCAGTATCCAGCAAGGATATGTGTGGTGAAGTCAGCAGATTCTCCTAGTGTCTGACAGCGTCAGGAACAGACATCACAGGAGCTATTTTATGCTGCAGTGAAGATAAGAGTGAAAGGGTGACCATTAAGACAAACACTGAACCTAAAACTCTGTGGTAGGGAGTCACCTATTTTGGGTGGTAATTTGCAGCTAGGGATTAACTCATGCCTTACCTGCTGTGTTGTTTTGGGAAAGATTTGCCAATCATACCGCTAATTCATGTACTTCAGCAGAATCATTCAGAATAGAGTTTTAGAGATATTTAGAGAATTTTCTTCTTTTTACAGCTATTTTTCGTACAGAATTTTGATGCCTTTTAGTTTGCTGGCTGTTTGCTTCAATCCTTCTCCCTCTCAGGATTGGGGACTTCATCTCATCTACTTTTAGTTGTCTTAATTTTATTAGTCATTCAGGTTCTCTTTATGTTCAGTGGAGAGGAATGGTTTTCTCCAGAGGCTTAGATTGGCAAAATATATTCTCTCCTATTCTCTTCATTGATGAATCCTATCCTTAGTCCCCTTTCATGTTGTCCCTTTTATTCTTCTCCTTCTGACTTTATACCCCCTCACTTCCTTCTCCTGTATGTCCCTACTATCTTTACCCTACCTTTAATACATGCCCTTACAGTAAAAAAAAAAAAAAAAGAGAGAGAGAGAGAGAGAGAGAAAAAGTATTAATAAGACTTTGTTGCATTCTCCTTTTTTACTCCACTTGTGTGTCTGATCCATTTGTTGCCCAAGGTTGCCTTCTCTCTATTTATTTGACAGTTCTCTAGGGTTGGGCTGTTTCTCTGTTTGTGTCTGCGTACCTTTGTGTACAGTGCCAGTCCAAGCATGGTCCTATCTTTGATTAAATTTTAGCTGCTATCCAATTAATAACAGGTAATGTAAATGACAAACTTATGGATGAATTACAAACAAAGACATCAGATGCTCAAGACAGAGCATATAATTCATACAACATCAGGAGATTGTTAGCTTTGTTTTGAGTTTATTTAAAAGAAAATTATGCAGGTGTGCGGCAAATTTTTAAAAGCAGGTTTATTTTTTTCTGATGGTGTTGTAGTATGGTGGAATATATCAATGTTTTGTGTTTAAAATGTAGTACAATGGCCTATGTACAATTCAAAGTTCATCGTGTCCTTTTACAGCATATTCTGCATGAATAAAGAGGAAAGTCATAATAATAATTACCAAAGGGTATTTTGTTTTGTTTTGTGATAAAATACCATAAAAATGAAGGATATTAGCTATGTTATTAATTTTCTTCAGTTTGGAATGATCTTGTTATTACAGCTTCTGCTACATTTGAAGATTTTCAAATCCGACCTCATGCTCTTTTTGTCCATTCTTATCGAGCACCAGCCTTTTGTGACCACTGTGGAGAAATGCTGTGGGGACTGGTGCGGCAGGGACTCAAATGTGAAGGTAAGTGGCAGCGAGATGAACTTTTCAGGCTCAAAGTGACTGGACTGTTCTGTTTGTGCGTGTTGTCTCCAATTCTGCTTTTAAATTGCTTGGCCACGAGAACAATTTTACAGTAGGTGGCAACAGTAGGAACTAACTAACTAAACAATTAATTGATTAAGGATTTAACTGCTCTGAGATTTTCTAGTATTACTCCATAATTTGAAGCATAAAAAATTAGTCTATATGTATTTTTAAGGAAGGGTTATCTGAGTCTTATTTACACTTCTCTTATCCTGAGCCTATTTCCTATATCTAATTTTATATCAGTTTAATTTAGTTAATTAAATTGAAATTGCTGTCAGTCCATAGGAGGTTATACTAGGTATCTTCTTTTCTCCTTTTGCCACAACTGTTTTGACTGCCGCAGGACTGCGTGTCCATTTCCGGTGGCAGACTTGTATCTTACCTTCCCGATGCTGACCACAGGACTCTCATGTGCTTTTAGAACACAGATTTTTGGAGAATCCAAGAATAAACACTAGCTATAGGTATAGCTTTCCAAAGCACATAACATTGTCTCCCTAAACACCCGTAGAATTTAGGAGCTAAGCCGCAGAGTTGAGGAAGAAAATTTCAGCAAAAATAAGGGTGTCATTTTTGTTCACTGGAAAAATGTTCTTTGTTTTTTCCCTGCAATAAACTGTAATCAGGTGGTTTTAAATTTCTCTTTTCAGGATGTGGTCTAAATTACCATAAGAGATGTGCATTTAAAATCCCTAACAACTGCAGTGGTGTACGTAAAAGGCGCCTGTCAAATGTTTCCTTAACAGGACTCAGCACTATTCGGACAGTTTCTGCAGAGCCCTCACCTAGCACGCCAGATGAAGCTCTTCTGGTATGGAATTCCCTAGTTATAAAGGCAATAGATGTTGCTGTTGAGAAACAATGACATTTAATGCTATAGGATCTGATTTTGCCTGTTACAGACTACAGATGAGGCTGGTATGTAAATTATAAAGCTTTGTAGTGAAAAAAGGCATCTTAATATAACATGGAGGTCAGTAGCCAAAGGTATGTGTGAGAAATTGTTGCTTCCGATGCTCCCAGGATTCTTCTCCCATTGTGAAGAATTAGGTTATTTTGAAGGTCCATACTTGCCACCCGTGCTAATTGGTGCTGCAACTTGTTGGAGGATGTCTTCTCTGGAACTCGGAATTGAATTTCTCCTGTGTTAGACCATTGTATTCGTTGGTTCATGATATAGCAAAGAAATGACCTCGGGAGAACACTGTGAGCCAAATTCCACTGTATCAGATTCCATGCTCCAGTTAATTATTTTGAGTCTGTATATTTAGATTATTTCTTGAGAATGTTTGGGGTTCTTTGTGTTCAGAAGGAAGTAAGAGGAATCTCCACTATTTCCTTAAACTGAGATTTGTGATAAATGTTTTATATATGTCATGTATGTGTATAGCTGTATATATGCGTGCATATATATTGATGCACAGTGTACACACATGTGCATAAACAGTATACTTGTATATACTCTTATATAGTATATGCAGTTTTCCATCCTGAAAACAAGTCTTCTGAGAACACAGTTTATTGACTGGAATAAGTTAGATTTATGTGTATTTTTTTAATCTTTGGAACGTTTGTTCCTTTTAGTACTCATGGCCATAACATACTTGAATAGTTAAGAATTTATGCTGTGTGTACAGAAATGAATACACCCCTAAGTGAAAGCTTTGAAAACTTTAAGGTGTAAAAGAGAGGAAAGAATTTAGAAGCATACACAACAATTATTCTCTTGTTTTCCTCTCAATTAGAATATTACACTTATTAAACTTGACACACTAAAAGGACAGTATTGCAAATGATGCAGACCTAGTGTTACATGGAGTACCATCTACAAACCATAATTATGTACTTATGCTACTGATTATCATTAACCTAAAGCTACTTGGAAATTAAGGTTAACATTATGAATCTGTATTTTTAATTGAAAAGCTGCATAAATGGAGTGCTTAAGTTCAGCAAAAAGCATAGCAACAAATCTTCATAGATTATTCATAATTCTCAGAAGTTTGTTTTTCAAATGCTGACTTATTCAGGCCAATACAAAATAAAATTATGAGGAAGCCCAGCCCTCATTCTGAATTGCTTCTGGCATTGTGGTTAAAAATGTCGTATGGGTGAGAGCCTTCATATACTCTGTATAAATAGACACCACATGCTGTACAGTTTCAAGATAACAAAAAATTTTCATTTTGAAAACCTTTTTAACTGTAGGACTCTGGTGGTAGCTGATATATTCTTTATATTAAATACATGTTTTGCAAAGACATGTATTTTAAGTCTGCTTTTGCAAATATTAAAATTATCAGTGGGAGTTTTCCAGTGAAGAAATACAGTAAGTTTCATACATACTGCAGACTATACTTCTCTAAGAAGTCGTAATCATCAGGGTATTCAAGCTGAKGATTCAGAACTTCACACATGTGCACCCACACGCACATATGCTAGTGTGCATTTGCACACACAGAGAGAAAGAAAATATGTTTACAGAAAGTCACAGGCTTAAGCCTAGAGAAACTAAACAGATAGCTTTCAGATTTCATCTTTATTTCTGGAAATCCTGGTRTAATTTACCAAATTTTCAGAAGTGATCTCAGATAATGCTTCTACCTGTTTTTTGTTTTGTTTTTTTGCATTGAATAGTTTTCTTTTTTTCCCCCTCTTTTTTTAAGTGTGCATAAGCTTTGTCAGGTCTCATATGTCAAATCTGTCCTTTGGACTCCATTCTTTTGCAGTGCTCATGAGATAAGTTTTATTGCAGTTTATGCTGTGGTATCAATCAAAGCATGCACTTTGGAATGTGTTTCATTCTTCTAGCGTTTGTGCGAATATACTAAAAGACATCATCCTTGTCCACAAAACTGCATCATTCACTATTATTGTTTTTATTGGCAGGGCACTTTATTGAGTCACTGATAGCAGAACATAACTGCTGCGTGGGGTCACTGAATTAAATCAGAGATCTGCCACTTATTCAAATATGACCAAAATAAATGTTATTTTTACCTCTATTTACTGTGCAGAGTCAGAGTGTTTGAGAAAGAATGAGTTCCTGGAGATGTTTCATAGATGGAATTGTTAACAGAGTTATGATTTCAGAATCTTTATTGTTGATGTTGTGTGAAAGAGAAAGAAGCCAACGTTAGCTTGCAGTGTTAAATTTAGCTTGTAAGTCTGGCTGCTGGAAAAAGAGAATATCTTTCTACTTATGAAGTTACAGCATTTGAAAAATCTTTGAGACAGGATAATGTGGAATCCTGCAAACAGTACTTTAATTATCCTTTCATAGGAAACTACCACATACAGACATAGCTTCAGTTTGGTATAAATATGTCTGCATTAGCCAATAAAGTCTTTCATTTGAGCTGAAAATTGACTGGGGACTATATTTAAAGGCAGCTTTAAAACTCTTGATCCAAAGATTAAAATATCTTTTTTTTTTCCTTCTTAACTTATTAGTAGTGTACAACTCACCAAAGAGAAATGCTAAAAATGTGGAATTCTAGGAGGATGCTAGGTAACCCAGATTTCTACCTTTCATAGCTCAAATGCAATTCTTTTACATTCTATAACATAGAATGAAATTATGAAATAATAGCACATTCATGCTTGCTTCCAAAGTAACATTATTTTCTGTCTTTTTTTTTCTTATTTCTTTGTTCTGTTTTCCTTCTTTCCAACTTCCTGTCTCAGTCTCCTGTCAGCCCTGGCTATGAGGTATGTACTAAATTTACTCTGCTGTCCGTCATACTATATCATGAACATCCTCTTTTGTTGATTATCAGTTAGCATCAATACGAAAAAATGCAGGAATTTATCTGGATTCGTGCTTTATGATCTTCAGAACTCAAAGGCATTTGTTTTATTTTTCCTTTAGAAAGAGTATATCTGGTGCGTAACTCCAAAAAAAGTCCAGATTCCAAAATGAAGGTCATAATTCTGCCTATATTAAAAAGTAAAATTAGCTAAAGCCTCTTAAATTTAAAATGTTTTGATACAGAAGTGGCACTTTAATTTCTTAGGCATGGTAGATGTCATTGCTTTGACCATTGTCCTTTTTATTGGTGCTAATACACCAATAAAATGGAGGAGAATTTCAACCTCACTTTCAGAACACTGGGAATTTGCTGGAGTAGTACAGAATATAAACATTTTATTTTAAGCTGAGCAAGTCTGACCTTTCAGCACTCACTAGCAATAAACTTATAATATCATAATGCAGTGCAGTTATTTTTCAGAATACAGTTGCATTCAATAAAATCAGTCGAGGATTCTACAGTTCTGAAGTAAACAAAAATATGAAAAATCAGTGTACAACTAAGTTATAACTATAAAGAGTATCAATCTATCTTAAAAAGAAAACCATATTTCTATGTTTTTATAATGGATGCTACATGTCAAAGGTTGTCCTCTTTGGCTTTCAGTATGGTTTTTTCCCAATAAGTTTGTTCAGTGTTATAAGTTGCAAAAATTTTTTAAACTGTGAAATCTTGGCATCTTTCCCTTGCAGTATATATTTAATATGCAGCCAGAGAAAGGCAGCAGGCTTTGCAAATATTTTCCTTTTTAGAAATACTAGATACTTAATCTGAGGAATACTGTGTCACGCTGAACTGAAGATTGTCATGGCCAAATTTCTATTTCTTTAAAAAAAATAACTTTATTTCTTCCTACATGTGTTCTTATTATAAAGTACCTAAGCAACATACCCTAGAAGTATTATTTCACAGAATGGCCTTAAAACAATATAAACAAGCATATATAGAATAGAGTCTTTATAATATTGAACATAACTTTATTCTAAGTATGTGCTGTTTGAAAAAGATGAATCCATCATTCCAGACAGTGATGGATTGCACTAAATTAATAGTTACTTAAAGTAGTCTTCAAAAAAACCATAGATATTATTTGGAGAAAAACAAAATAATGTTTCTTTTGTAAAAACAGAAAAAAATTTACAGTCAATTTTTTTGCTTTAAAATACATTATTATGACACAACACCATTTTATTTCTATGTTATAAATGTTTTCATTACTTTGGTAAGTTTTATTCATTCCTCCAAAAGTGATGAATGTTGATGCGTTAAGGTAATTTTTTAAACACGTTGCCAACGATTTCTCAGAAAAAGCCTAACTGAGTTTTGCATTTAAAAATGAATGCTGTGTCTTATGAGGTACAGGTAAGTGGAGTATTATGTAGTTATCTACATATTATGCTTTTCGATACAGAATTAGTAATTAATTTTTACAAAGTAATTTACTTCATTTTATTTAGAAAAGTCATTTAGGTAGTACTAATAGAATATGGAACGTTAGGTGTTGACTGCCTCTGCAAATTCACTATATGCAGAGTTGGCTTGAGGCTTCTTCGCTATATAGGGAAAAGTGATTTTGCAGAACTAGGACAGCAGAGTCTCTGGGAGGGAATTGTTTTAAGTTCTGGATGGCTCTTTCCTCTTTCTTCCTCCCTCTCAGCCCTTAATATAGTCACTCATTTCTCTTACTCCTCTGAAATAGAGAATCCTGATTTCCATTGACTAAGAAATTCACATTCCATGAAGCCTTCTTTTCCCACGGGCAGAGAGAAGAAAACACATCTCCTTTTCCCGGTTCCAGTGCTTTTGGAGCTTGTATGCCTCCTGGACTCCTTGGACCAGAAAGAAGGAGCCCTGAGGGAAGGCTTAAAGAAGGGTGTCACAACTGAGAGCAGCTTTGTCTGTGCCTTAAGCCAACTTTAATTACAGAGAAGTCCTTCTCTAATGGATACATTCGAGTTCATTAGAGTGAAGTTCTTCAGGGGCAAAATTAATATTTATTCTTGAGGATGGACACTTCAGTTAATTCTGAATTAATACCACTCATAGTTATTTTCTCTTCCCGTCATCTCCTAGTTATCCATGCATGCTCCACTGATGTACATGCACATTCCTGTCTGAGCTATGATCACTGCTCTTCAGTGTCCTCATTTGTTTAATAAAAATCCCTATGCTATTTTGGGGAGTGCTACTTGAAGTTTTTTGTAGCCCAAAATCAAGACGTTATTAAAATCGTTCATTAAAGTTTAAAATATATCCTGTGAGCTAAATCAATCTTAAATAAAGTTTAAACTAAGTACTTTTGGGCCAGATTCACCCCTATGTTCTAGCTTCATCACACTGGAGAGACTGAGAATCAAGAACTCAAAATGAACCTGACATTGAAAGTTAAATATTAAAATATGACTATAAATTAATTCTACAGGTACCATGATTTAGTTAACTTGTTTTTGTACAATTATTTAAAATATTAATACTTATTAAAGGTAAAGAACAACCAAACAAAAAATATTAAAAGTGTAGTTCCCTTTTGTCCTTAAGGCATTACAAATCTATGAAATTCAAAGTTCAGCTGAACCCTAAATTAAAATGTTCTGGGATGCAGAAGGTGAATTTGTAAATGGCCTACATTACGCATTGCTGTGCATACCGTAGTGGTAGTCCATGTAGCTGTCATGCACTAAATAATACTGTAGGATTTCTTGTCGCAGTAGTGGTAGTTTAGCAACATAAATAGGCCTTACGGAGGTGATCACATCCATACGAAGACACTTTATGCTTAAAGTATGTTTTATGTAATAAAAGGCAGATTGATGTGACTATTACGATGTAGGAACAGTGGACAATGGACTCCAGCTTATAAGGGGATGTAGATGTTTTGCTCTTGTTTAAATGGAAACAGTAATGTAGCCTGTTGATGGTGTTTAGAACTAAAAGCTCTGACATAGTACGTTACTATTGACAAAGAAAGATGTGAATTTTTTTATATTGCACAGGAATGTTATGAAAGCAGTGATTAAAGCTATATTAAAGCTTCTCAGCTCTCAGTGCCTGAATATAGTTGCTTCAGAAGTTCATCACAGCAAGATGAGATCAAAATGATGATTGAGACAATTATTTAAAGTTAAAAAAGTGTATATTTAGGGAAGTATTAGATATTATATTAATTTTGCACCTAATCTTTGCCAAATATCTAAGAAGATAGCTAGAAGAGAAAATGGTAAACAACTTAAGATCTGCATTTCCTGCAATTTTGTGTATGCCATGTGTGGTGATGTTTTTTGATGCAACTTCTTGGTGAACCCTGATCCCCTGAAAAGGTTTTATCGGTATTTGGTTCTTCAACTTGGAAGAGAAGAGAGGCTTAAGTTATTCTTGTCCTCAAGTAATTACCAAGTATACTTAGATACTCTATTTTATTCATAAGAAAGACATTCAAATCGTGGGATAGCTCTGAACTCTTAAAAATCTAGTGAAGCTTTGCCTATCTTCCCCCTCCTCCTCTGCTGGCAGCTCACCAGTTGCTGGGAGTAGATCCAGCTGCTGAATACACTAAGTTCTTTAAGCCCAAAGAAGCTGAAAAGGGTCCAGAACCTACTTCTGAGAGCTTCAGCTAACAGATATCAGCCTACAATCCTTCACATAAGTCTCCACAGCTTRAACTGAGGTCTCTTAGTTGCTCTGATGTTGTGGCAATAAGAATTCTTTAGGAGTGCATGCCATGCCTAAGCAAACATACACTCAAAGCTGTTTTCATAGTTTCTGAGTACTAACACAAGTGTTTGCACATATCTTAAAAAAAAATAAAATAAAAAAAATCTGCAGCACACATTTTACTTTCCTAACCTCTCTGAAATATCCTCCATGTTGGCACTGGGTCTTCTGAAATGGTAAAAGAACCTTATGTTTGTATTCTGAGTAAGCCTTCAAAGCAGTCTGTTTTCTCTACTTGTTCAGTGATGCTTTCCCTTCTAATATATAACTTTAATTTTCTGCACTGATAACATCCTAATGCCCAACAGCTCCCTCCCTGTAGCCAAGCCTCATCAAGCTGGTTTCTCTAGACTTCAGCTGTCCATTACAAGTCTGAAGTGTTTTATTTTGTATTATATCTTGGCTACACCACTTTTGTATCATGGTATGTGCCTTTTTTTATTATTAGTTCTATACATTAGGCACAACTGAGCTGCTGAGCCTTGCTTATAGTGTGGCCATTCTAGTAGTGGAAGATACTTATATTAAAATTATTCATTACTTAAAATTATTATACTTAAAATTATTATACTTAAAATTATGAAACATACTATAGAAGATCAAACTAAACCTAATATTGTTGAAAAAATTATGTCTGTGAGATGCAGAAAAAAAGCTTCATTCTACATAAATCCTAATATGCCTGCAGTCACTAGCAACTCCTTTGCCAACAAAGTGCTTTCGTTCTGGGAAATCCCTGACTCTGCCTGAGAAGTTAATGTAGTCACATAACTACTGCTGAAAGCCAGTAATTGTTTCTTGTTACTTTACAAAATAAAGCAGGTTACAGACAGAGCATTCAAACCACTGTTTGCTGGCATTGATGTCTGAGCAGGAGGTGCAGGGTACATAATAATTTCCATCTGTGGATAGTTTAATGTTAACAGATTGTACTGAAGTCAGTTCTTTGATGTGTTCATTTAAGTGTTTTTTCAGACCATAGGTATCTTTAGTATGGTTCTTGCAGGATTAAATCATACACTTGTCTTAAGGAGAAGAGTGTAAGAAGCCTCAAAAGACAACACGCTTGATTCAGTTTTAAGTGTGGTATTTCACTATATTTAATTGAAAATTTGTTTCCCTGACTAGCATTAAGTTACAGTCACATCATTTTGTTTGTAAAAGAAAGTTAACATTTACATTGCATAAAAAGCATGGTAGTTTCTGCAGTGACATAGATACATAGCACCTCATTTGACAGTAGGTTTCTGTGAAAAATGTGTACATGAACATATTAAGGCTTTATCATCTGCCTTCAGGATAGGGAAGAAATACATGTTATAGCAAGTATGCAACACTGAAACATCATGTGGCTAGATGTTTTTGCTTTTTTTTTTTATATATACGTCATCATTCTTTATTGTTCAAGTAAATAAAGTAGCTCATGATAGTTTGTTTCTTTTGTTTTGGCAAACGCTTAAAAAATGTAGAAATACCTGTGTAGTTTTTGACTGGATAACTCAGTGTAATGTACAGGAATAATTTCACAATACATTTTATATATTAAGCCTGCAAAAGATCGGCACTTCTTTTTGAACAGTTTTGGAAAAAATGTATATTTAGGAAAGTATAGGATGTACAGCCTGTACTATTTTGGGTGAAATTTACTGACTTGAATGTGTTTCTGGAAGCATAATTTGAAATAAGATGATCAAATGTCAAAAATAAAGTTTTTCTTTTCTGACTCCTCTAGAATGCAAAGCTTTCCAGTAACATTTATCAGAATCCCTGGGAGATTTTCAGTAGGACTATTGAAACCTATTAAAATGAGTCAGGGAAATAGCAGTCTGTTTTATATTTTAGGCTAGTCTGTGTGGTTGGATTGGAGGGCTGTCCCTGTCTCTGTTCCCAAAAGACCAATTCTCCATCCAGTCAGTCAGCTTATATTGCTTCCCATTAGTCCCTTCAGCACCTCCCTAAAGTTTCTTTGCTTTCTGTGCCTGGGAGGGGTGGAAGTGGTGGTGCTGGAAGACAGTCAACCTCACCCAGGCAAGAGAACAGCTGAATCAATCCATTGGCAGAGGATGAGTATTTATTCAAGTTTCTTAAGTCTGTGTGGTAATGAAGAGGATTTGGACAGCATAAAAAGACTGGAAGAATCTCCTGCTGAGGGATTTTTATCTTTGGGTAGCAACCATTTGGAGGACTGTTTCCTTCCTGCACTGACAAGATTCTGTACAATGACTTTGTGCTTCTGCCTACTAGAGACAAGTAGGTGTGTTCTCGAGTAGCTTTTAGCAAAGTCCACCAAAATAAGCACAGAGGAGCTTTTATACATTCCTACCAATGGAGGAAATTGCACAAGAATGAGAGGCAAGACATCAGCTAATAAAAACAAGAGATAAGCAGAATGGCTCATGTTGGAGAAAAGTTTGGCATCTCTCCCTTCTTGGAGGAAAAAAAAAGATTTTTCAAAAAAGTAAGCCCAAACTGTAGTTTGTTTGATATTCTCATTATTTAAGGCATGACTGAATTGAAGTCTCTGGGTGTGAACAGTTTCCCTGGCTTGGTTGGACATCCATGCAGTTAAATATCTGCACATGCTTTGTGTTTGTTAGTCACTTGGAAAATTATATTCTGATCTGTTAAAACGTAGAATACCTTGCTAGGATGATTGTTATAAAGGACTGTTTAGTGTTTGGAGCAGCGCAGGCTGTTAGTTTCCATGGTGTAATCCAATTAAGCAATCATTTCCTGGGAAGCTTCCAGATTTGCTGAGTCAGTGGTCTGGCTGACTACCAGGAAAAACTAATCTATCTTTCTAACAAACCAGGCACACCAGCTGAAGAAGGGATTCTTGCTTTTATGGTGAAAATAGGATAATTCCCTTTTCTTTCGGGGACCTTAAATTGTGACAGACAATTGCTAATCTCCATCAACAGAAAGAATCCTTTTGCATTATGGTCAAATGCAAAATACTATTGGTTGGAAAGAGCAGTCCTTGATATTTTTGCTCTATTGGACCTCTCTCCAAAGAAGTCCTGACTTCTCACCTTTCTGTTGTGTTCTTATATGCTGGGAGTACTGGGAATTAAAGTTGAGAGATATTGACAGTTAGGGATTTTGTGTAGTATTGGGAGGAGAAGCTCATCGTTGGCAAGATGGAGGAGTTAATCCTCCTCCTAATCAGTCAATCACTGGTGGGGTGACCGGTCTGGCTGCTGCTGCCGTCTTTCAGCTTACCTTCCCTTACTATTTACTGGAGTGAGAAAAAGCAGACGGTAACGTTACCTCAGGCCGGAAGAGGGGAAGAGTGGGAGTGCGTCATGTCAGGCCTGGGCATGCAAGAGGGACAGCAGATCCATGCCTGTCGATGTCTTTTCTAGCATGGGAGAAGGTGACATTCAACTTTACCACCTACTTGATCTGAAGACACTGTAAATTAAGAATTGCTAGTGTGTTGCACAGTGTGCTATACTGCTATTCTGCAGTCCAGTGACTGCAGAATGACAAAGAAAAGCTGAAATATCTTTTTTCTGTAAATAGGACTGTGAATAGAAAAAACCGACAGTGATGTTCTACAGTCAATTTGTTTGAGTGATCTTAGGCCTACCTATTTTTTTCAATTATTTGGAGGCAAAGGTGATGAAATTGTTGTTTGTTATTGAGCTTGTTATGCATTCTCTGTACGTTATTTTTAACAGAAATGTCAGCAGCATTTTGAATATTAAAATCATGCTAATAAAATTAAGGTAGGGATCAGTCTAGAAGACTGACTTTCTACATTAGACCTTCCAATAGTCTACCTTTGTTTTGTATCCACTACAGCTTGAACCGTAGAGAACACGTAAATTACTAGCAAAAATGTAATTAATCGCCTATTCCCTTATATTTCACAGCAGCCATGTGAAGTATGACTTGAAGTAAATCTCAGAAATTACTAACTGTGCTGTGACTGGTAGAAATTTACAAGAAACACAAGTTTAATAACCAAAAGTACAAAAGCTCTTTTAATGCTAACTTGGATTTTGACCAAGGCTGATGCCATGATGCATGACTGCTGCAGAGCTATCTTTCAGTAAGGATTCATCCTTGATCAGAGTCAATGTATAGCGCAYAGAATTCACTTTTTGTCCTACCTGACATTTTCTCAGAACAATCCGGAAGCCTATACTAGCACATCAAAACTGAAAACATCTCCATCAAACTGGAGAAGGAAACAAATATAGCAAATAATTAGTCCCAACCCCATATTCCCACCTGAGATTTGATCAGACCTCGAGGTAGCCCATCTTAGCGGTCAGAGCCACTGTTATAGGGAAGCCTCACTCTCGCTTATAAAAATGCCTAAAATGAGTCTTAGTACATTTAAGCAACACTACTGACGTTTATAAACCTGCAAGGCATTCAGTGAGGAAAAACTGCCAAACTGGCTTCTTAAAATCCTTTGAGCATGAGGTAACTAGATATAAGTTATTTGGACKTTTATAAAGCTTTTAGCAGTGTTTAGTTGCCCAAATAAGTATTGATTTAGCAATAATTTGGAAAACAAGGGCAAAGAATGACAATACAAAGCAGATTTACTTTAGGTGATATTAGGCAGGGCTCTAAGAGACATCATGATGTTAGGAGACAGTTGGATCATTCATACTTTAGACAAGAGTAAGCTTATCAAGAGAGAGCTCTAGTTGCAGTGACATAATGAAAACAAACTGAATATAACTGTTTCCCCTTAGAAATGCTTACTCTATTCCATCTGTCCTTTTCAATTAAAGTACATTTTAAAAGAGCAGTGTCACTACATGTGAAAAGTCCCCCAAAATGTCTATTTTCAAGATGAAGATAGCAATGTATTGTGACTAATGCCTTAGAGATGACAGATTAGAGTTAAGGCAAACCTTTAAAGAATTACTGTCTTCAGAAAGAAAATAGCTATATCAAAATGTAATGTGTTATATATAACTGTTTTAGTCCTGTGCTGCGAACAGTAGATTCAGAACTAAATATCTGACTGTAGTACAGGGCTGAAGGATGAATGACTGGTGTAAGGCATTGCATTAATATTCAAGTAGTATCAGTCTGGACCAAAATTGTCCCTATCCTCCATACAGGAGAAGCCTGAGAGGACTGAGCCAGTTTTTCTGGCTCCTTCTCTGAGCTTTGTCTCTTCCACAAGTGCTGGGTTGTGCCAGTTGTGTTATTTACAGGTAGCTTGCACACGCTGAGTTTGTGCTGCATATGTTGGCCCATTCTTCCCTTCTCGCTGGGCTTCCAACCTCCCATCCAAAGCCCTGTTCATGTTGACTTCATGGAACTTAGTACAATCATCTGCCTTGGAAATAATAACCACCAATGTTACTAATTGAAAGATATCAAATAAATATAATCCTAAACTGAGAGTATTTTTTTCATATGTGTAACTGCTTACAGAGCAGGAAGAGCTAAAATTCCAGAAGTTAATACTTAATATCAAAGTATTTACCTGTACCTTTTCCAGTATCATTTGTGATAAAGAAAAGACAGATGCTTTCTTTTGCCACACTTGTTTCAATCTAGTTCATTTATGGTGATCATACGTAACTGGATAATCAATTTTATTTTGCATATTTCTTCTTGGTTTGACAGGAATGCATTTCTAAAATAAATAAGCATGTGATGTTGGGATTGTTGTCAATTATCAGGGTAGCTCTAATGTTCAGCAAATCTATTGCATATGCTTCTCTGGAAAGACAGATAGTTCTGTAGCATAATCAAAAGAAAACTTTTGCTGTTCACAGTAAGAAAACTCTCTGGTTTTCAGAAGCAAGAGACTTGGTTTTTTTGGTTGGCAAATACCCTGAGAAGGCAAAGCCTAAAATTGCTCAAGTTCTACCATCAAAGTGACTTTCAAATGCCTGTTTACTCCAAGAGTCTCAGACAGAAGCATGTAGAAATGTATTTTTATGTTTTGGTGACCAGGAAATAATAATAATCAGTCATCTCAGATGGAGAATTTGCTATAGCATCATTAGTTTGAAACAAAACAGCTTATCAGGTTAGGCCAGTCTGAAGCTTCAGCTTCACTAGAGAATGAAAAACTCATTTTCTAGCCTTGAGTTACCAGGTCTCGTCCAAATGACAGGCGACATGCTGAGTTTTAAATGATCAAGCTGCATCTTGTCACTTATTTTCTTCTTTCCATCTTAACTGTGAGTGTAGTTTGGTTGTCTCTCAAGGCCAGGTCTTAGCGGGAGGCAGTTTTCTGGGTCAGTCATTTTCTGCTATAATTATCATATTCACATTGGAATGAATTTAGCTAACAAATAATGTAACTCATTTCTTTCAGGAATTCTTTTGATTCCATACCTTAGTGTTTCTCACTCCATACATGCTTATAAACACATATTAAAATACCTGTTCTGGTCTGTCAGGCATAATCTAAATAACAGTAAGGTTAGTGATAGTAAAAATTATAAATAAAGGTGATCGAAAATACTGATCTCAAAAGCTTGCATGTATGTAGATCAAGGTAATAATTTTCTTTTTAATGTTTGCACAAAAAATATTGCCTTTCAAAATTACTTTGGGGATAAAACAAAATATAAGAGGAAAAAGTGGGCTTACATGTTTTTATTGGAAAGCAAAATACTCTTTAGATAAATTTTTAGTTAATATTTTCATTTTGATCACAAATTTATTTTAAATGAAAAACGTTCGCCTATATATCATGAAATGTATGATATGAGTGTTGGCAGAGATATCATTTGATACCATTCCAATTTTTCAAAAGCAGGCTCAGAGAGGGGTATGTTGTGTGTTCTATTAGTGTTTAGAAGCACCTACATTAGTTTTTATGACAGATGATTTACTGTTCTTGAAGCAAGTATGTGTGAATATGATATTCTTTTAAAAATGAATGAACCATGATTATCTCAGATTTTTTTTTAATGTATTTTGCAGCAAAAGTCACCATCGGAATCATTCACTGGGAGAGAGAAGAGATCAAACTCACAGTCCTACATTGGACGACCAATTCAGCTTGACAAGATCTTGCTTTCCAAGGTTAAAGTGCCTCACACTTTTGTCATCCACTCTTACACACGTCCAACAGTTTGCCAGTACTGTAAGAAGCTTCTCAAAGGGCTTTTTAGACAGGGCTTGCAGTGCAAAGGTAAGTGTGATAAATGGTGTGCTGAATAACACTTTACAACCTGAAATAAATTAGAATTTTCATAGTGAAATAATTTTTCACAGGCTTTATCTTCATTATCCATACTTCATGATTTAAATAAAGCTATAAGTATAGTTTAAGATTAATATATGCTAAGTTTATTTCTTTGTTGGTACCTTGATTAGCTTTTCTTGCTCATGTTAGCAATTTGCAGGAATCAAATAGTAAACTCGCTTTAGGAACATAAAAGCTAAATATATTAAAATTAGTAAATTAGCATTTAAGTAGTTACTATGTAGCATTGCTCAAGATTTATTCACTAAACTATCTTGGTGTAGATTTACAAACAATTTACACTGGATTAAGCTGGGATTAAAATTACAATAATTGTGGTTCTACAGGAGCTGGCTTCATGACTATTCTTACCCTGGGGTACCTTTGAGGTAGCACACATCTTTGTCATTTAGGGGTAAATTATCTTACATTTGGCACTAGGCAAGAGCGTGCACACAGGCAGTTATGGCAAAATAGCTAACACAAAGCACTGTATTCTTAATTTTCATTGTTTTCAGTCTGCGAAGTCTTATACTTGAACTGAAGCGAGTGCATGAGTCTCAGTAACTCAGGGTTTTGAGGGTGGGACATAATGGAAATAAAAGAAGAGCTTATATGAGAATATAAAAGCATGTTTCTCAGTTCATTCTGACTAATGTGATCTTAAGTCTCCTTAGCAGGAGCCGAAGTAAATCAAGCTATTCAGATAGTAGCCGAGACTACTGGTTCACCATAGCCAGCTAGAATGCCTATAAATGCAAAGTATTGTCTATGCTAAGATGTTAGTGGATGTTTGGCCAACAGGTCCTTAAAAACACCTTTTATTAAAATAAAGAATAACTTTCAYAAAATTCATCAGTGTATATGCAGTGAATAAGTTAACCAGTATATATTTATCAGTGCGGCTGCCTTAAACTAATACCCTGCAAAAATTCAAAGTGGTGTTAATTTAACTTAAGGATGTGATTCTGATGTGATTTCACCAAAGCAAGATCCGTATAAAGGCATCATCTGTTTCAGTTCACTTTGAATTTCAGTGACATAAGCAAATATTAACCAGATTTAAAAATAATATTTACCTGGAATTTGGCACTGCTGTATCTCAGTTGGCTTTTGAATCAATCTAAAGTTAAATAATTACAAGCTACGGATATAGGCATCCCTAGTATATTTTATCCTTCCTCACCCTTTGCTTTCCCAGCTGTGTTAATATGTTACTGCTCTTGGTTTAAGCAAAATAGGTTCCATAAGCCAAAAGAAAACAGTTTAAATGCCATCTAGAAAAGTGCTATTTATCAATATGCAATGAAGGAAAGGCAGAGTGAAATAAAAATACCTGGAAAAGAAAGAAAGTATTGAAGGAGCCCTGCACTAAAAGCAAGCTAAAAACACCAAATTAAGAATATGTAGTGATGTAAAGAACAAATGTCTTCTCATTTATAATTGCTGTCTAGGATTCTGCTGCTTCAGTTTTCAGTCTTCAGTATTTGATATGTAGTCAGGTTTTTAAGCTGCAGTGGATACATTGCAGCTGATCTGACTCTCTAACTGGAAGAACAAGGCTGGCCTTTCAGCCAAGCACAGAGGTTTCCAGATTGCTCCCCTAGGTGAGTCTAGCATCCTCAACTCCTCCGGCTAAAGCCTCCACCCAGTTGCCCTGACTAAGTAATGCTTTCCTTTCCCCTCAGGGAAGCTTCTGGTGCGTTTATCCTGCAAGTTCCACTGGCAAATGGCGTGCAGCCAGGCTAACGCTCTCTGGACACATCAAGTTAACTTTATATTAGTGAAATGACAGGGCTTGACATTTATAGGCTGGACAGCAGGAAAAATATAATTGTGTCACAGAAAAAGAGAAATAATTTTACTGCATTACTTTTTCTTACCAGACTGTAGGTTCAATTGTCACAAACGCTGTGCTCCTAAAGTGCCAAATAACTGCCTGGGGGAAGTTGCCATTAATGGAGGTAAGTTGCTTTAACAATTGTTTCTGCCATTGTTTAAACCACCAGTTAAATAAAAGAGCAATTTAATACTGTGACGTTGACAAAGATATGTTTTTCCATTGCTTGGGAGTGGCTTTTCCTCTGTGATATTTCTATTGTATATTGAAGATGAAGTGTGGGAGGAACCCCATTAATGGTTCATACATCATCATCTCGGGACATGTGTCTTCAAAATACATAGCACTGAAAGACAGGGTCAGCTGTGCCACATAAGCAGAGCAGGTAGGTGACTTCAGCAGGAAAAATGTTTGGGTGAATGTGGGCGATAGCTTGTAGAATGCCAAAACAACCCCAAAAGCCACAGACATTAGATGTTGGCATTCACCTGTCAGATACAAACACAAAATGTTTTTTTAATCTGGGAAGGGGAAAAGTGTTTGTTTTAGGATAATCCTCCTGAGAAGAAATGTATACCTGGAAGAACTGGAAAAGCCCTCCAGGAAAAAATTCCACCCCTTCCTTTTGGCATGAAAGTAATTGTATCAGTTGCCAGAAACAAAAGCTTGAATATCTGCCCATTTTCCCATGCATGTGGTGTCGATTTTATGTCAAATATAGGAATGTATGGGTAGGCTTGACAGACGGTACTGGAGAAAAAAAGAGTGGTTGTAGATGAGTTGTTCATTGCCTTGAAAATGTCACTTTTCTATATGATAAGGGAATGAGAAATGTCGTAACATGTTCAATATCATCTAATGCATATTATGACATTAAGTTGTCAACCTGAACTGCTTCTGAGGTTAATGAAGTATTGATCACAGCTTTATTAGATATCCTTTTTCAAACTTAAAATCAATGATCTACTTTATTGAACAGAGGTCAAGAATTTCCAAAATTAGGAATGTTAACTAATATTTTTTATAGTAGTGTGACTGTATTAGTACAAAGTTTTTGTGTTTAATGGCACTTAATGTAGGCAAAAACATTTCAGATGTTGAGTATCCAACCCGAAGCATGATAAGATGCATGATTTTCTGGAAGACTGATGTTGCACTCCTACTGAAGAGCATATCCTCTCTGATACACCTCAAACCTCTTGGAGTCTTGGGCTCTTGGAGTCACTATTTTTTTTTTTTTTTAATCTTTACACCACTTATACCTCAATTTTCCATTAACTGTTCTATAACATAATTATTTCTTCAGGATTACAAGTACTGATGCTTATGCAAGGAAGAATGTGGCTTGATTCTCAAATCCAAGATCTAAAAATATGCTGAGATATGTTAATTTCATTGATAATGGTGTAGAGTTTTCCTTCTAGAAATCTTGAGTAGGTCTAAAAAGGAAGAATCCTTTTTATGCAGAGCTACATTTTCCACCCCAGCCTCTATTTTTTGACGTTGCAAATAATTCTGAGCATAGAGATTTGCAGAGTCAGAGAAAGTCATGGAGTCTGCCTATAAATTATAAAATTCTTATTGCATACTTTTAGGTTCAGTTTGAGAGAGCAGTGCAAAACAGGATTGATCAAAAGGTAGAAAAATGTTAAGAGAAGAAAGGAAGACAATCCTTATTTCTGGAGAGATGAACTAAATGAACAAAATTTACATTTCTTTCTGAATCACTCCTTAAAGTTCCTTCTTTCCATCTCAGACAGCTGAWGTTCATCCTTCCAACACCCTGCCTCCTTTCCTCCCCTCTTTTCCCCCCAAAGTAACATGCTGTTTCTGCTGACTTGCCTCCTACACATGAATCTGATGCTGGGCTGATGAGGAGTAATGGTTTCTCTGTGGCAAGAGCTGAGTGAGGAAAGCTTGTGCAAAGCCACTTGTGGTGAGAACACTGATTCCAGGCAGTATTTTAGAATGTGTTAAGTTTCCTCTGGTGCAACTCTCTAGAATCAGCGCCTAGGCTCTTGGAGCTCTCCTTCTTACAATTTATAGAATTTGGCTTTTCTCCAATAACTAGTGAGTTTTCTGCCACCAAATTATATCCATAGTAGAACTCCTTATTGCGTGTCCTAGATGAGTGATATAGGGCCCTTAGAATTATCATAGGCAGTTGCATCCTGGTATCCCATTTTTATTTTTACAGAAATTTAGTTCACAGTATTTTCCATGTTAATAAATAAAATACGATATCTGCCACCCTGTCCATCTGCTCTGTGATACATCTTCCCAAAAATAGTAAGTGCAGGCAGAACTGAAGCAATGAAATTCCAAGTATGGTCTCATTAATAAACACATTAAACACTAAATGTGGGAGGTTATTTTTAACTGGTTGTGGGTTTATTATAAATAGCGACAAAAAATGTGTTGTAGGAGTAGCAAAGAGAGAGCCCTGCACAGTAAATGACATTCATGACTGGATGGCTGCTTCTGCTAGAGAGGAAGTATAATGTGTCTCTTTGTCATACATCAATAACTTATATCCAAACATTTTAAAACTACTGTACATGGAAACAAACCTTTCAGCTGCGCACTTCCAATTCTAGGCAAATGGCATCTATTCTAAACTTTCTGCTGTCAGCCAGTTCAATGTGCTTTTCTTCTGGGGCATCCTCTACTCTGACTGTCATGAACCTTCTCCCACACAATTGGATGCGATTTTCTCATTGAGAACATTTGGTGTCTTCCATGTGATTTTACCTTACTTCAGGTTGCTGTCCATGGCTCCCTGCATAGGGAAACAGTGCAAGTATCCTAGAAAAGCTAATGCTGTCTTGCCTGTCTGACAGGACTGATGATTTTGACATGTTGGATCATAGCCTGTATAACGGCAGGTTGAGTTTCAACAAAAAGCCTTCTTGTTTTTTTTCATAATGCAAGTCTTTAGCTTAATAAGTTTAAAACTCTCTCTTCCTTTCTATTTTCCAGATAAATCCATTCACAAGCAGAAATACAGTAAAAGTTATTTCTTACTTTGACCTTGCTTAGGTATCTCTAACCTTGAAACTGGATCATTTAACATTATTTAAATGTAAACAATATATTATTAAATTTAATATTGGACGATACTGTTAATACTGTCAATACTATGCCAGAGTCAAATAGTTTATGTCTAGAAGTTGTTCTTATCTTATCAAAAGCAAAATTAATGCAGTATTTTCCTCATTCTTTTGACTTGTGAGAGGAAAGACAGCTTAATCTTAGAGAACAGGAGGTAAACTTGATGTCTCCTTTCCATTCATCTCTGATTCTTATTTCTTGTAATTCCATAGCCAGACTAAGTCAAATCTTCATATTTTTTCTTTGCTATATTACACTGGTGTTTTTGATGTTTATCTAGAATTTCCTTTATAAAGGTAGAGAATCTTATCTCAATAGTGTGGATTATTGTGCCATGTCGTGCAGCCTTACAGAGAACACTGATGTGAAGTAAACAGCCTTTTTTCCCCAAAATATAGTTCACATTATGAGTAATTGTCTTGGGAGTTATTTCAATAGCTCACAGTCATGTCATCATCATAATACAAAATTCCTAGTTTTGAAATTACTGCTGTTTTAGCATCAGTTTGCAGCTGTAGCCCGCCAACAGCCATCAAGCCGGTACACAACATGCAAGCTGTATAGAAAATCTGCCAGAAGATCTCAAAAATAAAGCTCATGAGTATAGAGTGTTTGAATAGAAGTCCATGGATAAGAAATTCTGCCTTGACTTTGGCAGTTTTTAATAGAAAATTGTATTTCTGAAAATATTTCAGTTTGATGAGTTCCCAGCTTTCTGTAATGATTTTCCCAATGGCTGGTTTAGGACCATACTTTACCAGTACACACTGAGTAGAAACAGACACAGGCAATAGAGTTCAAGAGAGAACCTAAATTTTCCTTATGCCCCAAATGTGTTAGGACTTTGTGATTAGAGTATTGTATGTTTTCAGATAATAACTTCAGAAATAATATTCCAGATCTCCTTAGTCCTGGGGCTGAGTCTGACGTGGTCATGGAAGAAGGGAGTGACGACAACGACAGTGAAAGAAACAGTGGTTTTATAGATGACATGGAAGAATCTATAGCTCATGATTCTGAGATATCAATGATGGGATGCCATAGTGACAGTGGGGAAATGCAGGATCCTGATCCAGATCATGACGAGTCTAACAGGATGATCAGGTGAGCTGGGAAATACAATTTCTGTATTCTTTTGTGTTTCTTAGTATCATGACTAGGACTCAAGTAGAAATCTACCTGGGCCCTATTCTCAGTCCTTCACAATGCAGAGATGTGTGTGATGATGTGTGATGGTTCTGAAAGAGTAATGCAGCTGCTTTTCTGAATATATGTATGAGGATTTTAAGAGAAACTTAAATATTATTGTCAAGTTGAAATAGCAACTGAAAACTGATGCACAASCAATTGTTACAGGTCTGCTTTGTTATGAAAATTATGTTGTGAAACTTCTTTTTGAAAGCGAGCAATAGAGAACAGTTTTTTTTATTTTTCCCAAGCATTTTTCCCCCGACTAGAAGTGCAATGTCTGCTTTTTGCATAAGTATATATTCTTCTGTTTGAAGGAAAATAGTAGCATATTTTTTAATCCATTTTCATTAAAAACTGAACTGTGAGAATGTTCAGGTTTCAATAAAATATCAGATGGGAAAGGTGTCTTGCATTCACAGTGAAATCCTGGTTGAAAAAGTAAACAGCAAGCGAGCAAGCAAGCAAAAAATAAAATAAATTTAAAAAAATCCAAAACCATATCTCAGGATGACCAGTAGTCCATTTGTCCTGACAGCTTTGTGATAGCTGTATTCAGTTTTCTTTTCAAAAGGAGATCTTTGGAATAGCTACTTGTCTGCCAGTTATTCTGCTCACCTAGGATATAGTTGAGTGGGAGGGCTTTAAATCTGAGCTTTCAGAGTGCCTCACCAAGAAGCTGCTGGTTATTCTGGTGTTATAATGTCTTTAAAAATATATTTTAACAGTATTGGAATGTCTGTAATGTGAAACAGGAATATTTTTTCAAATCTCAAAATTTCACAGGATAGGACAGTTGTTTAGGGACTGAGCCTACTAAGGAGTGATAGTATACAGCAAAATGAGATACGAGTTTGCAGTGTACTGTCAAGGAAGAAAATGGTCAAAGAGCTATTGGGCTACAAACTTGGACAGCTCGTTTAATGAAAAAAAAACTGTATGAGTGATTATGGTATGATCAGATCTAGGCATATTGTTTGCATTTTTTAGATATCTTTAGCAGGAACGGAGGTTTGAAAACCAGAAGTAGTAGTTTCAAGCAAATTACAAAACAGATTAGCAACTTGAAATGAATGATTAGGAAGTAAAATAGGAACTGAATATGTGCAACTTTTCTAAGAGAGGTAAGAAAACATTTTTCACATATTGGAACTGTACAGAATAGTGGCAAAAGTGAAGTAGGGATTATTCATTGTCAGGGAACCTAAAATAGTCTTTTAAGCTCTAATTTCCTTGATGCTAGGGGTTTATAGCTTGAAGAAGAATTATAGAATGGTTTTGCATTCACAAATCCCAGTCTGACCCACAGTTTCCTGTTTTATTTTCCATCCTAGGAGTCTGTTTCAATAACATAGTCCCCTTAATTCTCTATTATTAACACATATGTTGCACTAATAGAAAGCCATCCATTTCAACAATATTCTGTTTTACTACCAGCAGCGGTGGACTAAGTGTTTTTTTCCTACTGTCATATTCACCTGCATAGACACTATATGTATACATAGACATATTATACATTTAGAATATAAGCTTATGCTTATATCACAAAATCGGTGTCAAATAACACCTGGAATGTCCCAGTTACATTGAATCGACAGCATTGCAGGTCCTCTGAAATACAAATATTTGCAGTATTACCTGCCCCAATCATTTTTAAGGGTAGTCTTCATATCTGTGGACCAATTTTAAGTGGTCTATAAAAGGTAACTAAAAAAGTAAATCTCTGTCAGTAGAGATAGGAGTCTCTAAAATAACTATTTAGTTAAAGGTTTGTAATGACTATATAGGGACTGTTCCTTTGAATCATTTTTAGGCAGAAAAGACTGTATGTTACAGTCTTTTTGAGATTTTAAGACAGGACACTTTTTGCATTTTGATTTGAAAATGCAAGTTCTTAAAAAGTTCCTTATTTCCAGGATGCATTACAGTGAAGGAGGGCCATCTGCAGACATTTGCAAGTCAGAACAGCTGTGGACATTTAAGATATTATGGTTCTCCTGCTGGTGGTTTCTGCCCTTCCTGCTGGGGTTGTTGTACCAGTAGCTTTGCCAGCAGAGCAGAATTCCTGAGCTCTCTGTGCTCTGCTTTCATGTCGAATACAGCATCTCAGTTTAAAGTTCTGCCAGAAATAACTACATGTTTCGGTTTAGGATTGAAGCAGATTATGAGTCCAATTCCATTCTGCAGAATGTGTTAACTCCAGCAGCAAGGGAAGTGGTGGGCTTGATTACTTCCTAAACTTCTCCAGCTAGATAGTCCAGATTTTATACTGTCGAGTTCCCATGTCTTTCCAAGTTACTGTGTGTCAGATGAGTAGTGGAAATTTTCAATGTGTGGACTCCAAAGTACAAGACAATAGGACTTTATTTTAGGTCCTTTACTTTGAGGATAAAACGTTTTAGCTTAAACCTCTTTCATTGAGAGGTTCCAGCGGATTCTCTGCCATACCCTGCAAGTGCACACACAGGTAGACAGCTTTTACTACTCTGTAAACTGTCATAAATAACACAATTGTGTGTTTGAACTCCAAGAAAGATCACAGAACAGACAATAATCTGATGGACAATGTTTACTTTGGTTATAAGAGATTCAAGATTGAGTACTAGACTGAATTATGCATAGCACAGAGTTGAGCTATATCTCCCACATCCTACCTCAGGCCCTAGTCATTTGCTCATTTTATTAGCTCCTCTTTTGGGATATTTTATTTGTGTGTATGTGTCTGTGTGCGTCTCTGTGTGTGTAAGCCTTCAGAAGGTCTCTGACTTCGTCGTGGTGTAGAATTACTTTTTTTTTTTCTTTGTAATCTGAAGATACTTGGAATGACAAACAAAATAGTGTCTAGTCCAGGTCTGTTAGTGACTACAAATGTAAACATGGATATTTCTGGTTTGAAAGACTTTTTTCTTTTTGTCCAACATTATCTTATTTTAAGAAGTTTTATTGATTTATTCTTAAGCCCTTCAACCAGCAACAATATTCCATTAATGAGAGTGGTACAATCTGTGAAGCACACAAAAAGGAGAAGCAGCACAGTAATGAAGGAGGGTTGGATGGTTCACTATACAAGCAAGGATACACTGGTAAGAAATGTTAAGGAAGACCTGTCTTACTATGCCTACTACATAACAGTACAGGATCCTAAAAATACTAATAATACTTTCAAATCCTAATAATACTTTGATAAAGTCACTCCCATAAGGCATTTTTGGCAGTATTTGTGAATCTTGAAGTTCTAACTCTTGTCATAATTGGGGACTAGCACTGTTTGCAAGAAATATTCACTCTTCCTGAGTCTGTCAAAGAGACAGTTAAAACACACAAAAATATCTGAAGATGTCAGTTGTATTATCATAAGCAGCCAAATGTGAAGACATTTGGAAGGAAGTAAAAATCATATTAACACCTCAGGGGTTCTGGAAAGTAGGTCTGCCTTCCAGCTGCAGTTTCCTAGGTGAATTGATACTTTTGTAAAATATATTTGGTGCAGAAAAAAAAATTATTTTCATTCAGAGCTGCTAAAGCAAGAATAAAAGCTTCAGTTTGTGGCCTTCTAAAGTGAGCCAGAGTGTTACGACTTACACAAAAAGAAAGTTGAATTATTTTAGCAGCACACTTGTAGCAAACTGTGCTGAATGTAACACAGACTTCAAAGTGACATTTAAATTCTTTTAAACTGGAACAATTTGAACACAGCAAGGTTCTATAAACCCCTATAAATTTTAAACACAAATATTAAATCCTCCTAAAAATCTTGCAATAAAAAATGAATCTTTATCCTTCACAATTCATCCCTTCAAAAGTAAGTGAAACTTTTTGGAAATGATACTTCTGTGAAATGAGAATTTCATCAGTTTACTTCAAAACTGTTAGAAAGTTTCTTTATTATTGTTTATTGCAGAGGAAGCGACACTACTGGAGACTAGACAGCAAATGCATTACACTTTTTCAAAATGATACTGGAAGCAAATATTACAAGGTAAGGAATATTTTTCAATCTCTTTTTGTACTAGCAGAATATAATCACTGGAGTGAATTGCTATATTAGTAAATACTTACTTGAAATACACAAGTAGTATAACTTTGATCTATGTTTGTTTTCATTATTTAACCTGCATATGCTTTGCCTTTGACAACCAAGCCTCAGATCAGAACTTAATGTGTCAGCTAACAATGTCATGTTATGGAAATGGAGTGTTTTTTATACAGGGACAATTCAGTACCGGTGATGGATTCCAAGAAACTCATCTGGCATTCAATGATTCATAATACAAGTTCTTTCCAAACAATTAGATACCATTTTAATTTTGTCCTTTGGATATTATTTTGTGATTGTGATCGTAAAAGTTTATTTTAATGCTCATATCCTTTTACTTGAGACAGTTATCTCCTGAGGCATTACTTCATTAGTTGTTAATAATGGAAAATATTTTTTTTCCTGTTGACTGTTAAGGCCTCCTTATCGGGGAGATATATCAGTGAAATGTGTCCTAAGTCTTACTGATGATAAAATAACCAAGTTCATACTTATATAAAATGGGAAATTGGAATCTTAATTTCTCATTCAGAACAGATTTATTCTGCTCTTATTAATAGATTTGCATTTATTAAAGCAAAAAGGAAGTGGTATTAAATTTTCTATTGGAGTTCTGTTAATATGTGGTTGGTCCTGCTCTTTTCTCTTGACACCTCACTCCTCTCTTTGATAAGTGTAATAATTAAAGTTCTACTGGGTCTAGGAAAGAAACATTTGGTATTTCACCATCAATAGACCTCTGCCATGGAGTTTCAGGTTACAAGAGCATTTTTGATTGTACAAGATGCATGTGGTTAAAAGTAACAGCTAATATCATAACTTAGTTAAATAAAGTTCATATATATATATACATGTTGATAATCTACACAGAATGTAAATCAACTTTTCATTTCAGGAAATTCCATTGTCTGAAATTTTGTCTCTGGAACCCGCAAAAACTTTCACTTTACTGCCTCAGGGAGCCAATCTTCACTGTTTTGAAATAAGCACAGCAAATATAATCTATTATGTTGGAGAAAATATAGAAAACCTCTCAAGTGTTCCACTGAATAACAGTGTTCTCTCTAGTGGTATTGGCATAGATGTGGCAAGAATGTGGGAGATGGCAATACAGCATGCTTTGATGCCTGTCATCCCTAAAGGGGCATCAACTGGGTCAGGACCTAACCTACACAGTAAGTTGATTCATTTCCTTTATTTCAAATAAATATAGTCATATAACAAATGACATTGCTCAAGGTTCTGCAGGTGTGGAAAGGAAGTATTGCACAGCTAATACAGGCTATTCTATCACGGCCTATCACCTGACTGTATATTGTTTTAGAAGCTGCAGTTTCTCATCCATATGTTTCCAGTTTATACTAAGACATCTGTATTAATACACAACATGCAGATTTGTTAGCGAGCAAATAGTTGTTCTATATGTAAGACATCTGCATCCTCTTTGTGTTGCTGACATGAGTAATAGCCTTCTTGTGCAGAGGCATGAAGTCTTCTGAGCTCCAGTTAGCAATTGATAGATTTTTTCCCTTCATGACTGTAACTTATGTTTCTTGCTATCTACAGAAGCAGCTCTTCACTCTTTTGGTCACTGCAGCATAGGGGATATGCTCCCTTTCGTCACATTTGGCTGTATGACTGACATAAACATTGTCCTATGCTGAGATGAGATGAGCTCAAGTGTGAAGGACAGCTGTTCTAAGCAGAACAGGCAGGGATGTTACCCAGGATCACATGGACAGAATATATCTTTGCCTCAGGTTTACATATGTTTGGGTAATTCTCTACCAAAGCTGACAGGTTATGTAAACCAAATACAAAACACATTTAAATCTAGCTCAGGTAGTGATAACAAAGTAACTGCAGCAGCAGGAAGCAAACAATATGACTTAAAAAAACCACATATGAAAATAGGTACACTTGTGTAGTTCACCACCACCAGGCATGTGCTGCTGTGGCTGCTCTGCAACTTACACTCAGCTTAGACAGTGTAAAGCAAATTTGGATATGTCTACACAAGCTGGATTAGACCTTTTGTTCCAATGTACACCCACTTTACCACTTGACAATTGGATGATATTAATGCAGTGTGAAATGCTAGTGAAACAGCAAGCCCTTCCAAAACCAAGCAATAAAACAGACAGCATATTTCTCCAGGCCCAGCAGCTCAGAATATATCAGCTCTGTCCTTTGCTTTTTCTAGACTGGGTTCCTACATAAAATAGTGTCAAATTCTGGATGTCATTTCAGTCAGATTAGTTACCTACTGCCCCTGGTCTGAGCTCAGGATAGCTAAACAGATTGCCTAAACTGGGAATGTTAGATTGCTTGACTGGGAATCACAGCTGTCTTCTCTGCCTCTTGGGAAGTTTGAAAATTTTCTCTATAACTTAGTAGTCATCTTTGGGTTTTTTTGTGTGAAGAATAAATTCATCTGAGACCTTTAGAACAATCTTTTGCAGGGACTGAGAGCTATAGCAACCTACTGTCTTCCATTCAAGTATAAGATACATTTCTTTGTCCATACTTTCTTTCACGTACACACAAAGTAGCATATATATATGAATCAGCAATGATAAAAAGTCTCTGCCAAACTGAAACACTCCCTTCCAAAAACATTCTGTTCCTAAGGAAAAGAGGAGGGAATAAGCCATTCAGGGCAGAAGTTACTCATGGTACTTAGTGAACTGATGGATAGTGGTGAGTGTCTTCAGTGTGTAACAGTTTTTACAGTAGAGGGCTGGTTTTGATGGGGCTGAAATCCATATTGAAAAAATGAAAATTCAGCACTGAACAGGATTTCAGGCAAAAGTAGGAGATCTAGACAGCAATGCTCTGAAGAACCATTCTTTCCTCCCCAAAATGACATCTTTGTGTAGATGCAATTAGCAATAAATATATTCTCCAGTTTTACTGAACCTATTATTCATTAACCTCAATAGGTGTCCAGTTCAAAAAGCTTGTGGAAACATCCTGGGCTCTGAATTTGTAGAATTTCATTCTGATTTTATTTTATTAAAGCACAAGTGCACATTTTTTTTCTCTCCATTAGGTGTTTTAATAATGGCTCTTAACCCAGCTGAAAAGTGCATTACTTTTTAAAAATAAATGTATCAATGTGAATAGGCATTGGCCTTTTTCTGAAAGCTAAATAGGATCAAATACATTGTATGTGACACTGTAAATCAATACTAAATAAGTACAATTCAGCCTAGTTGCACTCATATTACTTGCATAAGTTTTAAAGCTCAAAATTAGAACAAAATAAAGCAATAATAACCTTATAAATGGGAATTATGAGATTACACTATTAAAAAAATAAATACTGAAATGTATAAGCTTCTTTTCTGTAGCTTGCGAAAGTCTATTGTTCAAGTTTTTGAGCTGGTGCAATTTTATATTGGCTGGTAGATGAACAAGATGACCTAATTGATTCAATTTCTAGGGTTGTCAGTAGATACTGATGTGATGTAAATGTCATTTCCTATTACTACATGTTTGAACTAAAAGCACAGCAGTCTGAAGTATATTTTACTTTCTTCCCCAGGGGATATATCCATCAGTATTTCAGTGTCAAACTGCCAAGTTCAAGAAAATGTGGTGAGTGTTCTCTGAATGCTAGACATGATATGATTAAGCTTGCAAAGTCATTGATCTGTTTTGGAAAGAGAAATGTTAGAGAAGAGTTTCCATCAGCCATTTTTCACTTACACTGTAGAAATGCAATTAATTAACTTTGTTAACTTTTGAGAAAAGTCATCTTCATGGAACCTTTTCCTTGAAGCACAAGAATTACATTTGGGTAATTCAGCTTAACACAGAATTTAATGACATACCCTGCAGCATGCTGATTATCAATCAGAAGGAAAAGTGGGCTGTATAAGTTATTAGTTCATGGAATTTCGGTCAGATGAACACGGTAAGGCTAATCACAAGCTTTGGTAAATATACCTTTTCCTGTCATCACTGAGAGATTAGACATTCTTCATTGTACATCTTCCCCAAAAGATGAAACTTTGTCTGAAGAAGGAGTTACATATGTTGTTACACATATGTAAAAAAGTCTTGGGACTCTCTTTCATTAGGAATTTTGGTCATGGTGCATGTGGTCAAGGTAAATAGTCATATTCTGGTTTCCTTTCTCACAGGCAGAGGAAATAAAGAGAACTGTCTGCAGCTAAGTAAAGCATTGATACAGTTCTGGTATTTGCCAGAAAGGGATTACCTGGTGGTGTCCTTTTATTTCCTAAGGAAAAGCAAGAACAATCTTTATTATCAACTCTTTGGAATTCTTTTGCTCTTCTTTGTATATGCTGCTTGTTAAATATCAGGAAAATGAAACTGAATTCAAAGGCTTGAGCTTTGTTTGGGCCTCCCAAATAAATCTGCTGACAGCTTGCGTTCCAGCCTTTGTTTGGGCCCTAAGAATGAATGAGAAGTTGGCCTGCCTCTCTGCCGCTGATGGACAATTTTACATCTCTCAGTGGACAAATACAATAAGCCAAAGCTCAGATCTGCTGATACTCACAAAGCTTTCTATAAACTAGGAAACCACTTGCTTCTCCCCAGCTGACAGGAGCTGATCTAGGATTTTTTTAAAGAGAGTTTTAATTCTTAGTTTCTCCCTTTTCATAAAAACTAGGGAGTCCCCAGCCATAGTTGCTAGATCCAGGATCCTCAGCCTGGGTCCTCTGAGTAGAATGTTGCTAACAAGACCCTCTCTGTTTCCATATGTACTTTTGTCTTCAGATTTGATGAAGACTAAGTATAATGTAGCCCATTGCAGGCTACTTGCCTGTAAGATGGCAATGGTTGAAACTTAGCGGAAGATATCCTTTCTGCAATTGCAGTTACCTTCCTTGCCTTTTAAGAAAACTCGCATGAACATTTCTGGTATGTTGAAATGTCTAATATTAAATGTATGCTAGTTCCCATTAGAAAAATCAAATGAAATAAAAATCTTGCTACCATATCTCAGGGCTTAATATTCATTATGTTTATATAAACAGGATATTAGCACTGTATACCAAATCTTCCCAGATGAGGTGCTGGGATCAGGACAATTTGGAATTGTTTATGGAGGTAAGACTTTGTTTCATTGTACAGCTGTGCTTAATACAGAAGACTTCTTGAATGATGAAAGTATTTGGATTCTGAAATGTTTTATTACAGAAATTAGCTACCAATTGTTTTGTATAAACAGTATTCATTAACCAACTAAACTATTTTTTGTTGGCTAGTCTGGAACTGCCATTGAAGGACTGAGCCTATGACCGGCCAGCTGCAGAGAATGCAGTTTAAGAACATGAACAGGCCTATATATAAGTGAGTTAGTTTTGCAGTTAATAAATTCAGTTTAATTTATATAGTTTAACTGCAAAGCTGACTTTCTTATACATAGGCTGATTTATGTGCTTAAACAGATTTGTCAAGTGATAATAGAACATGAGAAAAGTTCACTTGTCGAAGGGAAGAAAGAAGAGAAATGACAGAAAACTTTTAACATTGGTTTAACTTGTTGCAAACCTGCTCTGGGAATTACTTGACTGTGGTCATTTGTACAATCCAGTGAAAGTGGAACACTTTTCAGAATTAATCATGCTAATTGATAGAGGCCTTTTTTTATTAATGCAGGAAAACATCGCAAAACAGGAAGAGATGTTGCCATAAAAATAATTGACAAACTAAGGTTTCCAACTAAGCAGGAAAGCCAACTTCGTAATGAGGTTGCAATTTTACAGGTATTTTCTTTTGCCTTTTTTAACTGTATTAACTCCATTTGTACCTTACTGTAAACCCAGATGATATGATTTTAGTTGGCAATCTATTTGAGAAATTCTCTAAAATCCTGGTTAAAATGCCTGTGTGAAATGTAATTGTTTAAAGAGATAGGAAACATATTGAAAACAACCACTTTAAGTTATTTTTGCAAAAATACTGGTATTTTCACCATTCAGTATCTGCAAAAATAGCCAAGAGCAAATTTACTGGGAATGTATTAAATATCACTGTTATTTATTACTGTGAGCCAATATCCTTTTTAGTCAGTCCTTTTTATAGGTGTGTAGTACTTCTGTGTCTATTCTCCAGTACTGGTAGATAAAAGGTCCGGCATGACATCTTAAACATATAGTGTCTTCCTTCCGACACACACTGCTATGTGTCCAGAAATCCCAATTTTTTAAATTTATTTTTTTACTTTTAGTTTCTCCCTTCCATACTGAGGCTTCCTCGGTTTAAAATAGATTAAGCTGTTGCCATAGTGTTCTCCAGGACACTGTGATGGTGTTTTTCCTAACTTGGTTCCTTCGTTATCAAAAAACTTAAAAATAGGTACAAAGCTTTGCATGGGAGTATAAAGTTCTTTATGACCTGCACTTAAAGGAATGGGACCACAAGCATAACAGGCTTTATAGTAGAAAGAAGCCTTGGCAATATGTGTTCAGTCAGAATAACAGAGAAACATGATTTTTGCACTACTCACCAATATTTAAACCAGTTAGTCTGTTGCAAAACCTGGATGGCATAGTACCTAGTTGAAGATAACACCTTGAAAATTTGCTTAATAAATTATATTTCTGTTGTTTTTTAATTAAAACCATACCTATGATGCAACATGTTAAGAGTTGTAGGTATTTTACTTTTAACCATTCTGATGTCATGTTAGGAATTACAGTCTTTGTAATTTTAAGCAACAGACGTAATAAGGAAAATGTATGTTTCTTAACCTCATTTTAAGTTCAGCCATACTCTCATAAGGCTACTGTCCCTAGAAATTTCACGCCTGTTACCTTCAGACGAGACACACTTTAAACACTGAAGGACTGGATTGTTCTCCTGTGTAGTGGGAGGGATCTGAAGATTGGCTGTGTAATGATAAAACCTACTAATCATGTTGGGAAATCTGTTTTATTCAAGTGCTATATATATCTTTAACAGAATCTTCATCACCCTGGTGTTGTAAATCTGGAGTGTATGTTTGAGACACCAGAAAGAGTGTTTGTTGTTATGGAAAAACTCCATGGAGACATGCTGGAGATGATCTTATCAAGTGAAAAAGGCAGATTGCCAGAGAAAATAACAAAGTTTCTAATTACGCAGGTAAGAAACCAATTATAGACCTAGAAAGAGCTTTGAGGTCAGGTATTATCAGTGTTGCTTATGTTTTGCTTTTGCCATAATTTACCCATCTGACTTATGAAAGCCTGATTATAATACCGGAGATTGTATAGACATCTTCATGTGCGTTATCTGATGGGTAGTAAACTATTAAGAGGAACTAGAAGTGGATATGTGTGCAGTTGTCTGGCTGCTGGATAGAAGCGCCATCAAGGCGCATTTCCCCTTATGCTTGAAGAAGTAAGCACAAGAAAGGGACACACAGCACAGATAGCACTCTGGTGAAGCCATATATATGATGGGAGAAATCTGAACCTCTTGAATTTCCCTGTACCTAACTGTTGTAGTTCATACTATATGCTTACTAGGTGTAGCTTTTCTGTGCTGAGCCTGGATCTCAGCACTATATCCGACTGAAATGAAGCCATCAGCTTCAGAATTTGGTTTCTTGCTTTCCCAGATAGATTCAGCCTCCTGACCATTGCCTCTTCTAATATAGTGGAAAATTCTGTCAGCTCCTGACCAGACACAAGGAATAGCAGAATTAAAGCTACAGGAATAGGTTGAATATGTGTTAGACAGAGTGGAGTAAACATACACACACGGTTTCTGTCTTCAAGAAATTGTTTAAATTGGCTCGCATACTATTTCAGTAGAAATTTTTGAGTTCATAATTTAGATCTGGATGGACATTTTTGCAAATGAAATGTTCATAAAACCCAACATTTCAGAAAAAAAAATAAACAAATACTTAGAATGAAGTTTTTAAAAAAGTATCTGTTTAGAATGTAGAGTCTACGGAGAGGGAACAATCTTGTTTCATAATGTGAAACATAAAATTTGAGGCACAGCAAATAACTGCAAGCATCTTTGCTTTTTTATTGCATTCATTGTAGACATTGTTTTAAAAGATACATTCATGTTGGATTGTTTTTCCTCTACAACAGTGCTTGATCCTCTGATCGCTGTTATTGTCAGAATAATATATATAGAAAGCATATCATTTAAAACTGAATTTCTTTCTGATTTGTTTCTTCATAGATCCTTGTGGCTTTAAGGCATCTTCATTTCAAAAATATTGTTCATTGTGATCTCAAACCAGAAAATGTATTATTGGCATCAGCTGATCCTTTCCCACAGGCAAGTAGAAAATGTCCTCTGCTAAGATAAATTGTTCAAATTAATGTGTTAGCAATGGTTATTTTATGAACAAACAAACAGATCACTGATCACTTTTAAGAATCTGCCCCAAGAACTACACAGAATTATTAGATAGTTATGGCAAATCTGATCACTTATTCAAAAAAGGTTCCAAAGAAGACATTTTTGAAAATCATTGCTTTTTGTCA
This sequence comes from Apteryx rowi, assembly GCF_003343035.1. NCBI lineage: Eukaryota > Metazoa > Chordata > Aves > Apterygiformes > Apterygidae > Apteryx > Apteryx rowi. The sequence continues at coordinate 625,399 of NW_020449197.1, read as the reverse complement.
TTTATCTAAAATACACAACTAGATTTCCAAGTGTGACATAACTACTTGTGCACTGGCCCAAGATTTTTCTAATTTGCTCACCATTACAGCACAAACTATTTTTCTAGTTAATTTGGTCCAGATGATAACTGACAATTTGCATGCAGTCTCAGGAAAGAAACAGGGTTTTTTTTTTAAAGTTAGGTTACAGCTTATGAAGAAGAGGAGATTCTTCTTTAATTTTATGAATTTAAATGCCAGGTAGATTACAGAATATATAAATACACTTTCTGGATTGTTGTTGTACTGCTTGTGATCTACATCAATTCCTGTTATCTTTTATCTGTAGAATTCATCTATAGCTATAGTCTCCTCCAAATGCCTATATTCAAAGAAATACTGTTGATAATTTCCCTGAAATTTTGTAAATAGTATCAATAACTGGAAAGGAAGGATCTACATTGAAATTTGAAGTCAAAATTTTTAAACAGCTAAATCTGACCCTCTGGAAAAAGCAAAGAAGTTTGTAGAGAGACAGGGTGTAACTGTATCTCCAAGTAAACAAAAGTGGCAGTTCAAGAACTAAATTTGGTCAGCTTGCTTAATACAGGAAAAAGTTAGGCATAGGTAAGAGTTTTTATTTGCCATGTTTTTATGCTATGAATTAATAAGTATTATTACTTTGTATTATTACTTTCAGCAGCAGCCTAAGCTGTTAGGTCCCTTCCAAAACTTCATTTCTCTGATTCTAAGATGTCCTGTATTATTGACCATAGTTTATTCATGGAGTGAAGAAATACAGGAGATGCAATAGACTGGTAATCTTCTGTAGTGATTCAGTGGAATCATGAGTTTCTACTCAAAGAGGAGTTAAAGAAAAATGCCCATGAGGAAACAGTAGAGGTGGATCTCTCAACTAAACCATGACAAAATTACCTCAACTATGTATTTGATAATAAAAATAATATCTGATTTACTGTAGCACTTTGCTTTAAACAGGTAAAACTCTGTGATTTTGGCTTTGCCCGAATCATTGGGGAGAAATCTTTTAGGCGTTCAGTTGTAGGAACACCAGCCTACCTTGCTCCAGAAGTGCTGAGAAACAAAGGCTATAACAGATCTCTGGATATGTGGTCTGTGGGTGTCATCATTTATGTAAGCCTCAGTGGTACCTTTCCATTCAATGAAGATGAAGACATACATGACCAAATCCAGAATGCTGCCTTCATGTATCCGCCTAATCCATGGAAGGAAATTTCTCATGAAGGTAATATCTGTTTGTGGCTGCTTTTTATATATGTGCTAAAAAATATAGTTGTATTTGCTTTTGTATTTTATTTTTCCTGTACATATCAGTGAAGAAAAGACTTGAAATTTCAAGATACCATAATGATTAATTTTCTGTTCTGTGTTATTAACTGCTTTAGACATCTCCTTGCAGAGCCTGTATAGACTGCATATATGGCAGAATCCCCTAGCCTAGGATCTCTCCAGGAGGTGCTGAAGGAGGCATATAGGCACCTACAGATTTGGTTGCTGTAGAATCTTCTGCGGACCCTCACTTGCTGGAACTGACCTTGCATATATTTACTTCTGTACCTCTTCTTTCAGCCCTAGTATCTCTACTATCTTTTTCACATTCCATTTGTGTCAGTAATCTGTTTTGCATTCAGTAGGATGCTGTACCCTGGTAGTCTTTCTGTGGAGAAGATTAAAAAAAAAAAAAAGAGAGAGAGAGAGAGAGATGAGGTTTCAAGAACAGTGAGAGAAAGTGGTGTAGAATGGACTTTGTGGGAGGGGAAAAAAAGACTTAGAGATAACCAGTGAGAGTTTTGAAACTGGCGTTCTGGTCAATAGTATCAGAAATTTTTGATAATAAAAGATCAATGTGAATAATTCACTATGAATACCTTTAAAGAAGATAATTGAATTCTATTCTCTATTAGACACAACTAAGTAGGGCATTTTCAAATGATGGTAGTTCTGGTTTCACCAACATTTTCCTGTACATATCAAACATTTTCAGACAACTTGATTTTCTGCTTTTTAAAGTTTTGGGGTTTTTTTTTTACATTTTCCTTATGTCCTTAACATTTTGCAAGGTTGCTTCATAACTCCTAAAACAGAGAGATCATTATAAACATTAAATTCTTTCTTCTGAATTGTAATACATACCAAATTGAATTAAAAAATTAGACTTTATGATTTCTGTTATTTACAGTGCAGTTACAGCTGACAGTTTATCTGAGCTTCAGACAATTAATGGTAGCTTAAAGGAGTGTGCCTACTGCTCCCTTCAATATAATCATATGAGATTCTCAGCTGACAAATGCATTGAGTACATTGTCTGCTATTTTAATCTCAGTAGCAGATAAAGTTTGATGAGATTTGTTAAAAATAATTTAAAAATATATAATTCTACAGAAGTAGATGCTGAAAACCTCGTGAACTTCCATATGCTTTTGCTATGTAAGCTGACAGGATCTGTTGGCAGCAATGCTTCATCTAGCCTTAAAATGCTAATCAATACAGAAGAGGCTCCAGGAAATTGTCTTCCACAAGCTTCTACTATGGTAGACAGAAGATCAATTTCTACATTCAGCTGTGAAGATTCAATAGAGCACCTATAGAAAACTCACCTGCTGGGGTGTTAGCTATCCTTTCTAGAGTCACAGCCTTCATTAAGAGTCAATGGATATAAGGCTGCAAGCGTGGAGAAGGAGGGAAGAACACACTTTAACAAATTAGTAAATTAAAATTTACTTATGCAATGTGATTTTATTACATATTTTGAATTGCTAATTGATGAGCCACTTCATTGTGCTGAACCAAAATCTAAATCTGAACTACTCCATTATTTTTAAAACTGAGATTTGGAACCTAGGTCTGTATCCAGCATGTCTTACAACTGACTTTAAGATTTACATATTGAGCTTAAACAGTATCTCCAATCTAAATACAATAGTAACAGATTAGCTAAAGGAACTAAAGAAACAATTCTCTGTCACCACATGTTCACACTCAAATGCAGGTCACAAGAAGGCAGCTGCATAAGCCCTGTACATAAAATAACTTCATCCAGTCTGTATTATGTGTGATTATGTGTGAGATACAGCCTCATATCCTAACACATCTAATCTGGATTACAGTTCTGAATAGTGGTGTGATAATTGATGCTACAAATGGCTGAAGCATAACATTCTGGGGAGAAAACAGGTGCTTTTAAACATTTTATGAAGTTGCTTACTCAACATTGCAGATAAAAAAGATTAGATAAGGTCCATATATTTAAATATGAACTATGGTAACATGAAATTCATTTAATGCTAAAATACATTATAGGACTTGCAATTTTCTCTGCACTAAGCACTACAAACCTAAGAAATTCAGAGAGAACTAGTTTCAACTCCAGCATTTTACATTTCTGCTCTCAAAAATCCTCCTTCAGCTTGTCACAGGCTCTTCTAGCTTCCTATGCAGGTCAAGCTGATGAATTCTGATATTTATGCTGCCACATCTTTTCGATTATTCTTTTTTTGAGTTTACCCATTATTCTTAACTGTTGAATATTTTTCAGCAGAAGTTTTAACACACATCTATGATTAAATTTTTAAAATTTTCAAATTTTCATATAGAAAGACCCAGAATATACTTTTTTTTTAAAGGCACAATAGATTTCTTTTAAACTAATTCATTGAACTCCTACCACAGCAATAATTCTCCCAACAGGACATTAATTATCATTAACTAGTTCTTCCATTCAAACATGCAACAGAATTATATAGCAGCGTGGGATGTGTGATAATGCAGTATAATCCAGCAAGGTCTTCATAAACGAACATTGATCAACCTAACTCTTTAAAGCTGGTATGATTAAAATTACTGTGTGTCTTGAAGGATAGATACAGATGTTTTCTTTCAAGAGGCAATATTCTTTGTTTTAAAATTCAAACAAAGTTATTGAAGTTTTATTTACTTGTAAGAAAAAAAATTTTGAAGTTCCAGCAGTTAGATCCAATTTACTCATTTAGCGATATTTGCAAAACTAGTGCAAATATTTAATAGAAACTCAAAACATAATGAACAGCTACATCCCCCACAGAAGCCTGCAACCCAAATTTTGGTGCACTGCTGTAGCATAAGAAAATTGAAACCAGAACTGATTAGACAAGTGTCCTTGCCACAGATGATGGAAATACAAAATAAATAATATCTTTAATACAGGGGAAAAAGATCTTTCTAAAATGTGGTGCTGTATGAATTTGAAAAATAGGAGCCATTTTGTCAAAAGGTTACCATAAGCAAAACTAATGTAACTATTCTTTTTCTCTCCTTTACTAAATGCATTCTTCCCATATGTCCAAAAGACAGTACTGGGTCCAAGCACTCTTTAACAATAGACTCTATAAAATGTACATTACAGCTAGATTTTAAATAAAAAGTGATAGCTACATCCAGAGATGATGTTTACGTGTCTCAGTAATGGCAAGAGGAAACTGAGAATTCAGTGAGCTTAGAAGAGCTAGGCTACCCTCTACAAGAATTAATATTAACTCTAATTTATGCATGCCAATAAAAGTGCTCAGATTCTCTGAGCATGTTACATTCAATATGCGTGGCTGKTTTTTTTTACTTCTGAAATACAACAGTATTGGTTACTATGAACGTTCATAATATGATAATCCTAGAAACACTATTACAGAACAGTGAGAAGTTGTAGAAGGAATTACAAATGAAGTTAAGCTAAAAAATTAATATTGATATTTATTCAAACCTATTGCTATATGTATCAACAATCCTGCCTGATGCTCAAAGCAACTGGGAGCAGATAAGAAACAGAGATAGGGGCTTTACTTCAGAAATGTAATGGGCTAGGATCATGAACAATTGCTACACCTAAGCTAGTTACTTGTTAAAACACAATCACTTGTTTGCTTGAAGTTCTCAGTATGTACTTTTAGTGCAACCACAAGGGTTTCAAAAGTGTGTTTTTGTTTTTGTTTTTTTTTTTTACCTTGTTATGCCATTTTCAGTTTAGAATAAGGGAAGTAATCCTCAGCAAATGTATTGCCAATGTCTGTGAAACGGCAATTTTGTTAAAGGGCATGTAATCAGTCAAAGAAAAGCTAATGAAAGCAGCGTTAGGAATTTTGGCATGACTATTGCAAAAGTCATCACTGAGGAAAGTAGAGCAGTATTCAAAGCTTTTGTTTACTTCTTATGATTATTACTATGGCTCAGAGAGCCAAAATAGACATGAAACTTGTATTCTGGTTTTTTGAGCACTCTCTCCAGACCATTACTCATTTAAAAAGTTCAAGAATAGCTAAACTAACTAACTGCCACGTTTGCTTAGATTTTTATTTTTCTTGTAATCAGAGAGGAAATTAAAAGCTCAGTTTCTTTCTACAAAAACCATGTATTTCATTGGATTTAACATATTGTGCACAAATTAGATTGAATGATTTGTGTTTATCACCATTTTGGTTTTAGTATTTGGTTGTGCTTAGGAGATGCTCTTTCTGGTATTGCCAAGCAACAGCATTCTAGTTTGGGAGACAGAGCCAAACAATTAAAGGYGGGGGACCCTAAAAAAACAAGATAGGTGATACGTAAGCATTGTATCTGGAAGAGCAATAACAGTGGTAAAGTACCCTAAATAAATATTCCCATTCTGTGTTTGTTTTTTAAGTTATTGGTCTTAAAATTTTAACTTTTGAAGATAAAATTCTCTTGTTTTCTAAAATCAAAACTCTGCTGATAATGAGGTGATAGATTTGTAAAAATCCATGGCCTACGACAGTTTAAGCTGCTTGATTATATAAAAAATACACTTCTTAAAATTTAGAAAGTTCAGAGCAAAAACATGTGGGAAGAAAGTTTGTATTTTGGAGGAAAATTGTGCCATGAATGTAGCAGTGTGGTCTGTTTTAGTTATTTTTCTTGAAAACTACTTTTTCTGTATGCACTGCAACTGTCACATTAGCATTTTCTAGCCATGTTTTAAATTAAACTAATCTACAATCACAACCCAAGAAAGAGGGCAACATCCATATGCGGATGATATCTATGAATGTCTAACTTCTTCTAGTCACTATGAACAGTACTGTCTTCTCTGTCACTGAGAAATGTGGTCTGGTCATTGCCTTTGACTCTTTTCTCTCCATAAGGTCTCTGTCTGATATCTTAACATCTGGACAAAGTTCTAATTTCATCATCTCTTCCTGCTGAGACATTCTGGCATGACTTTTTGGTGTAATGCTTCTTCTGTCCCTTTCTCCCATTAAAAGATTAACCTATGAAAACTAAGASTTTTCAACTTCCATAGCTCTGACAAGTTGATTTTTCCTTACTGTTCCATTCAGAACGCTTCTCAAACATCACATCTCAAGCACAGACTTCACCTGTAAAGTCCCTTATCTCACTTCATCAAACCCAGTTACTCATCTTTATAGTTCAAGGTTTTTCCACTATATGTATATATATCTCACAGAATCCTCCAGAGAGAATTCTGACCTCCACCCCCATTAAGACAGCAATATATTCATCCCTTGTTTGTTGAGTTTCCAACAGGCATTTCTATGATTTCTTCCATTTCAGTTGTGATGCACAAAAGGAGGTCTATGTAAGTGGCCATAATATCACTCTGTGTCTCCCTCACTTCCATCCATTAAGATATTCTGATAAGATGCTTAATATAAAAACAGAACAATTGATAAGCACCTGCTGTGTGTATAGTGCTGTGTTATACTGTCATCGCCACATAATTTCTTAGTTACAACCACTTCCTTTTTCATTTTGAGTATTACGATCTTCAGGTCAGGGCCATCTTTTTTTATATGTCTTTTCTACAGTATAGAGCGTAATGGAAACTGACCTTGGGTTGAAGCATTAGCTATTACAACAGTGCAAGTAATAGCGATAAAATAAAAGTATTTTAAAGAGGAGGAGCTACAAAAAGTTTGGAATACAAATTTTTCAAGAGATGTACATATAGGGATGATGATAAAACATCCAAGGTGTTTTTTTAACTGCGAATAATTAGTTGTTTTATATACCTAATACAACAGTAATCTATGCTGTGCCTTCAGGGATATAACTTGATTAATGTAACATTATAATCGGGGTGGAGAGAAACTCATAAGTGAGAGTGGAGAAACTCATAAGTGAGAGTGAAGGAACTCTAAGTTGCAGGCCTCCAAAAACTGAGAGAGTCTGCCTAGAATCTCACCAAAGAATTTTTTTATAAGCAAACAGCTGCACTTTCCCTGCCTCTTTTTCCAACAATCTCTCTCTCTCTCTTTTGTAAGAATACTCCCAAAAGCCGAGCACATGTTTGTATGTCTAAATAAAATTATAAAACATTATTGTGGAGAGATATTTTCTTTTAGTAGTATTTGGTAATATTTTTGTATAAAAACAGATTTTGTCACAGTCATTAAACATTCCCCTGTCCAATCTACCATTATAGCCTCTCTGTCTTCAATTATTGTCAAGCCAGTTTCCATTTCTGAATACACTGAATTCCTACAATATTCATATGATAAGGTTAATTCAGACTTCACTGGAGAATTTTTCTAGATATTAATACAGGGGAATCTACTTGCAGAATTCTCTCCTATTTATAGCTGTAAATTTCACATCTGTTAAACGTGGAGTCTGTATTCAACTGTCTTTTTTATCCCAACTTTGACCTCTCAGTCCACCAAATTTGCATGATCTGAAAAGCTTTATTCTGATTTATTCTGACTTAGCTACAGCTTACAAAAGAAAAAAAAAAAGCTGCTAATTATAAAGTCAAAATTCCCTGAAGGATTTTGTCCCTGTGCTTATTAKTATATTTTACCCAACGTATCTTCACTGTGGTGGCAATTCTTTTGAGCTGCATGGGCCTAAATTATGCTATATCATGCTTTAGCATATTCAGTGTATGCTTCTTTCTGTTACAGAATTTTCATAAATCATTGTATGCACAAATTTTTTGTTGATTTTTTTCTGCATCAGCTACCAACAGAGCTATTACTGCTACCCTGTTAAACTCTGTGGTGTGCTCAGTGTTGATTAGGTGCTTCATACCATCTTCCAGATTAAGTAATTTGGGAGGAAACTATGCAATTTCTTCCATGTGTTAAATTTTATCATGGTGTGCCTGTTACACTGTCAGGAATAAATAGTGCAGCTGCTTTCAAGCCAGTATTTTTATAGACTTGTTTCAGCATAATGTGAATAGAAACTCTGTTTCACGCATTAATGAGAAAGTCACATGAATGAACATTAAGTACGAGGAGGTCAAGTACATGTTATAGCTCAAAGATGCTCTCCATCCCAGTAAATCTTTAACTAGCTCTTTAAACTAAGGTCTTGGCCATACTTAGGTATGTTTGCTAGTATGGAACAGTATTAGAAAACCTCTCTTGTAGAGCTGCTACTTCTGCTTGCCACAGATTTATTTTAATAGTACAGCTGACTCCAATAAACTCTGCCAGCCAAAGATATTTTTTGCCAAACTCACTGCATGTACACTAGAGCTTTTGTGTGTGTGTGTGTGTGTGTGCGTAGAAATCATACCACTGACCAACAGAGCCATACTTGGAAGAATCTAGTGCCTAAGTCATAAGTTTTACATTGACGGCATCAGTTTAAATTTTTACAAGTGACAGCTATAAGAGTACGTGATATTACAGGTGTTCTTTAAAAGTTCCAGACCAAGTGTGAATTTATTGTTAATTTAGCACTTCTTTTCTTAATATTCTTAGGGTGATTTCTTCTTTATAACCTGTGAAAGGCAAAAGCTTATTTGGTAGGACTAAATGAAGTAGTACATAATAGGTTTTACAAACATTTTGCAAACTTCTGTGTTAATGTGTGGATTACATCCTGACTGAGTTAAACCAATCATTCCTATAAAGACTGTAATTATCATGTGTTAATTTGATCCTTGTGTGTAGACTGTTACTATCTTTATTACAATTAATTATTTGCCATAATAAAATACCATTAAACAGTTTAGAAACATAAACCTCCTGAGTCAGGAGGTTCTTTCTAGTACAATGCAAATAAAAAGCATTTTTTCCTAAAATCAAGGGGCTATATAGCTTTTTAAGGTTGCATTTGAATCTCCCCATTGGGGATTCCACTGAATGATCATCTATTTAAATGACCAGCAGCTGTGCTATCTGGAAGTCAGGAGGAACTGTTGACTAATTTATGCTCTTTAGCAAAGTCTGCAACTCACAGAACTTGGTAAGGCCCTCAGGTGTCTGTTTTTGCTATCCTTAATCACAGGAAGTAAACACAAGCTCATAAATGTGTTTGGAAAAGCAGTAACACTTGGAACTTGCATACGTTTTGCTTCCATGACAATTCCTACGGGATTCTGCTAAGAGATGTGCAGATCGTAGATGGACTTTCTTAACTCTATACGTTTATTAATTACTGTATATAATGTTGTATATTATATACATAGAGGTGTATGGTCAACCTTTATAGAACTCCTAAAATATCTGACAAGGATAACTTTAAAATCTGACTAAAAAAAAGATCAGTCTCCAGTGAAAATTCATAATATTTACTTTTAAAATATAGTGCAGATGTTCTAAATTAGTTTCTCAAAACTTCTTCCTCTTCCTAGAYAGAAAATTTTATGTTCTGACTTTGGTCCCCTGAGTCAGATTTGAATTGAATTTCTAAACTAAATGTTAATACCTTTCCAGTTTTTATCTCCAGTGTTTCTTAGCAGTGCAACCTGAAGAGTAATTTTCAAACCATTAATTATATACATACATACATATATATATATATTCTTTTTAATTCTGAAATCAAGTCAGCATGAATCTTACAGTTCATGCAACTTACATGCACTGTAGTTAGACCAAATTATTTTAGTCAGTGGTTATCAGCACAGCACTCTTTTTTGTGTAAGATATAAAAGACAGAACAGCCAGGATCTTTCCTCGTTTCCTTTAAATAATCCCATGACCCTATCAGGGTCAGAACCTCTGTACTTTATTTAACACCAGTTAAGCTCCAAATTTTCTCATTGACAGAATATCTTAGATTCCTAAGAAAATCCTTTAATCCTTCAGTTTCAGCTACTAAACCTGTATGCATTGAACTCCTTTGCTTCTGCTTTCCATTACACAGCACTCCTGTTGCCAGTACATATCACCAGGATCTTGACTCGGAACTTTTGTGCTTGAGAAGGGGGCTTTGCTTAGATTGTACAATTACGTGTGCCTTGAGGGTACAAATAGCAAATGCTATTCTGCAGCCTGAACTCATGTTTGATCTCATTCTTCAGCTACATATGAAAATTTAGAGTACTGAAATTAATGGAGTTGGGGCCCTAAATCCTCACAGTAGTCACATTTGAATTTGTCCTCATTTATTGTTAGGAGGCAAGTGATATTCAAAACTTTTCTGGAGCGAGCAACCCCAGATAAAGAACTAGCAATAAACACCAAAACTTTTTACAGAAACAGCAATATTCCAGTGGTGAAACAAGCAGATCATCTGTGTAAACTGGGGCTGGAGCTCAAGGTAACCCTCTCAGTTTCACTGTCTTGGAAAGGGAGGAAAGAAGAAACCTGAAACACTGTCTCCAGTAATATTGGATCATTATGAATGGCTTGATGGCCCAATTCCCTGAAGGCAGTAGATGCCTTCATCAAGTCTAAGCTGGCCTTCTCCTGCAAGTGCTGCTGATGTCACTGCCTTTCTCTCCAGAGTCACTAACAGAGATATTTACCCTGCCATCCATGAGAGAGATTTGGCATAAGCTATCCAAATCCATGAAAATGGCTTAAGCTAATCATCCCCTCTGTTAAGGAACACCCACCTCTTCTAGTAATGTTAACAACTTTAACGCCTTGCTTGATGCCATTCCATCCAGAAAAAGGCAGACAGCTCTGTGGGCTGGTATGCATATACCAGGGAGATCCTGAAGCATTGTCGTATGCCTCTTAAAGGCCTCTCTCCCTCTCATTTTCAAAGCTTAGCTGTCATCCTGGCATTCATCTTGATGGCAAATGATTTTCATGACACTTCAGGAACTCTCTATTTTTACTAAGGACACTAAAAACACTCTTAAAAAAAAAAAAAAAATCTATCAGGAAGCTCAGTCTAACATCTCTTACGAAGTACAGGCCACAGGCTGTCCTGCCTTTCAAAAGAGGTGAAATCTTCACTAAGAAAATTTGTGAAACATGCTACACTCAAAGTTTAGAAGAGCCTTGCGATCCATCACAAGGTATTCCTTGACCAGATACCTTTTTGCCAGAAAGTCAAAATGCTTCATCAAAGCATTACAGCATGGAACAAACAACTCCCTGAAGCTCTGCTACATGCAGCTTGATAACCAATAAGTTCAGATGAGCCCTTCACTTGTTTGTGTCACATTCACCAGACAGCCTCAGACATTCCCAAGAACAAATGCTTGGTCAGTACTGACAGTCCTTACCACCCTGTGAAGTTGCCTTTTTACCATCCTCTTAGTTTCCTTCCTTATCCTTCTTCGTGTGCCATCTCTCATCTAGCAAATGTCCTTCTGGTCTGTTCAACATGCCATTGACAATATCTCCCAAGAATATAGAGAAATATATTATTACATCTTATATTTCATTATTCTGAAGGGAAGAAAAAGGGGCAAGTGCGTCTTCATCCTGTTCTAACCTGGAGGGGCTGAATAACTATGTATAAATCCATCACTTAACTTCTCAAACACAGGATCATGGCCATATCTGCTTCCAGTGTGTTGGACAGAAGTACTTCAGATGCATAACAGAGATATTAATTCTGTCTTTTGGAAACTCTATGGCAGCAAGAATATTCAATAGGAGCTTGGCAGTAGTGGAGGCAAATCTTAGGCAACGTGTATTTATATCTGGACAATTTTCCACTAAAAATCCATTCCCAGGACAATCAACGCTTCATCAACTCCTTGACACATTTGCCAAACTGAGATTCATAGAAACTGATGAACAATGATCTCTTATAAAACTGAAGATACTAGATTTAATGCAATCCCTATTAAATTCACATTCAGCAGTGGCCCTCTTAGCAAAAGACAGACTAAAGTCTTGCCATAACTTATGCAGAATTTAAGGGTAGGATGAGAATGTTGCAGAATATACTGATATTGGCTGATTCCTAAGCTTACTGCCATGGGTAAGGACCATGTTCTCCTCTTCCAAGCATCAAATAAAAACAACCACCATTACTTTATCCCAGGTTCTGTGAGAAGTCATTCTATAACTAGACCTTCTAAATGAAGAAAGGGTATCACTTTCCGAACTTCATCACAGCAACATTACAATCCAGTTGGCCATCTAAACTCTGAATGCAAGACAAGACAGAAACAACCACCCATAAATTTGAACCATGAATATGACTGACTAGCTTTCCTGTCTCTTCTTTGTAGCTCAAGAACTTCCTTTACCAATAAGGGGGGGGGGGGGGGGGGGGGGGGGGGGGGGGGGGGGGGGGGGGGGGGGGGGGGAAATTAACCCTTCTGTGTTGGGAAGCCAATGAGCTTTTGGTGTGCTGTCATCTATCCATGGTGTCTATTGGCTTTTCACTGGCTTTATGATTCCATATCCACTTCACAGACATTTTGAGCGTGAACAAAATAAACATGAGTTAGAGAATTTAGCATGAATTATACCTTATACTAAAAGAACCAGTGGCTAAAAATCTGTTTGTCCACAACAGAGAAAGTAAGATTAGGGCCATCTGCTCCAGAAAAGTGTGTTTCAGAACCTCTGGCAATCCCTTCTTTGTCAAAAGCCCTGAGATTTGTTCTATCTCATTTCCACAGTTGCTTTGATTTCCAAGATAAAATTCAGGAAGTCAGGGCTACTTTAATGATAGTCCATTGTTGCTAAGGATAGTTCTGTATGCCAGACTTACTGCAGATGTCCAGACAGATTGCCACATACATTCCCATTTTCCTGGACACTGTACTCAGAGCCATAGCCGGGGCTACACCCAGACCACAGTGCAGTTGCCTCCACACTAGCTGCATGAACTGGCATGTCAGGCTCTCAGGAGGTACAAGCAATCTACCCCCAGAACAGAAACACACAAAAAAGTCTATTTGGCAAATGAGGGTGGCAGGTGGAGGGTGGGAAGACTGTTTCAAAAAGAGAAAAGCTTTTCTGTTTTGCTGCATAAAATGCAATGATGTCATAGATTTCCCAGTTTAAAGAATCTTGTCCTCCCTCCTGCTCTTAAGGCATGGTTATTATTTATTATTTAGCTGGCAGCAACATCAGTCTTGCAGATCCCAGAACAAGTTTTCCTCAATGAACCCATGTGGTCCTACAGTTGACAATTAATGCCCCCTGTTTCCATGTTACTTGCAAGACAATCTTGCCCACTCACCATGATACAGGGAAAGAAGCAGAGATATAAACCAGCATATTTTGGACAGTATACAAGCCAAGGTATATTGTGATAAAACGGCAAAGTTACAGTGATACTGTAATTTCTTGTGACCTGTCAATTATTATATAACAAGAAGATTCTCCAGAGCATAGGTTGAACTTTAAGCACCACCTAGAAGAGAGTTTAACCTTTCATTATAACCTTATATGTTTCTTGTCTGTTATTTTGTTTTTTTTTTTGTTTTTTTTTTTTTTTGATAGCTTTTGTAGGTGCATTCAAAGCTCAGAAATCTCATCCCAAAGATTTTTTGCAAATGGATCACTCAATGAACTGCACTGGTCATTGACTGGTGAGCCTCTTCCCTTCAGGCACCACAGCACACATTACTATAACCTCTGTGCATCACTGATCTGCTTCAAAAACATAACCATTCAGTAATTTATAAAGTAGCCAAAGTAGCCCTCCAGCATTTATGAAACACCAGACTGCTGACTAGCAGGTAGAGGCAATGCTCAGTTCAGAAGAGCAGTGTTGCAAACTTTACTTACAAACCCTGATTTCTCCACTCAGTATCTGGGAAGCTGACAATCTCAAAGAAATATATACATATACATATGTATTACTGTATACTGCTGTGGTACCCAAGGGATATTGTAGTCCTCACCTACTTTTTTTATTTGTGAGTGAGCTGAGTGAGAATTGTCTCCAGTGTTCACTGCATGCCTGCAAATGACCACAAAGAGGTCCAGGATATACTAGCCAGCAGGCACTGTTGAGTAAAAGAGTTGTAGTCCCATGAGGAATGGGTGCATGGGTACCCTCAGGGAGATCTGCATTTACTGCAGTTTCTAAAAAAACCTGGATTGACAATTGTCCTCTTTTTCCGACTGCAGTTTTCATATTTTTATCTGTACGTTGTAACTGAAACAAGTATATTTTTTTAGCTGACATTTTCCAATATTATTTCTTTTCAGCTATTGATCTCATAAATAATTTGTTGCAAGTGAAAATGAGAAAGCGCTACAGTGTGGACAAAACATTGAGCCATCCGTGGTTACAGGTATTGCTACAAATTCCATGCTTTTTCCTCGTATTTAGGCTCTAAACATATATAAAACATCTTTTTGTCTTTAAGCACAGTAGAATTGAAGTAAATCTACAAGCCTGATGATGTTTTCAGCTGCTGAGAACTTCATCCTCCTTCACCAATTTACCTATAGATTCTAATTAACTTTTGAAGTACCGGATTCCAATACTAAACTTATCTCATGTTCTCAAAATACCCTACAAAAATATTTTATCATCTCATTTGTTCACTGAGACTATGTTATGTTCTCATAAAAACAAACAAACAAAAAAAACTTTGCAGTCATTTGACTTATAATTTCTCATTGTCTGAATTCTACTCTGATTCACTTATTATTAAAGCTAATCAATGGGCTGCCACTTCACAGTCATCAGAAAGAACTAGCGAAGTGGTATGCTTTCCAGGAAAATATATTAGCCTCTTTCAGTTGAAGCCTTCAACTGAAAATTGAAATGTTATGATATTTTGAGGAGCCAGCAGCCACTGTCTTCTACTCCTTATCTATTGAATTTTTTTATAGTGGCAGCAGCCAAATCACTGCAAGTTGAAGACAGAAAATGGAATCAATGCAGTGAGTGGTATTAGGATAGTTCTTCCTTTAATTATATAACTCAGGATCATGAAAAACAAATCAGGGGGGCATGCAGGACCTGCCAGGGCTCCGCGGGGGCCGGGGGCTCCCCGTGCCCGGGGCGGCGGTGCCGGCGGGGGCTGCGGCGGTGCCGGGCCGGGCCTGGCCGCCAGGGCCCGTNCCCGAGGCAGCCGGGGCAGCGCCAGGGCCCGTCCCCCCGCCCCGAGGCAGCCGGGGCAGCGCCAGGGCCCGTCCCCCCGCCCCGAGGCAGCCGGGCAGGCCGGGGGCAGCCGGGGCAGCGCCAGCGCCGGGCACCTCCCTGGGGCCGGGGCCGGGGGGCCCGTGGCCGGGCAGGGGCCGGGCCGTGGCGGGGCTGGAGCCGGCACCGCTGCGGCGCCGCGGGGCAGCGACTGGCGGCCCCGGGCTGGGCTGCGGTGGGGCCGCGGCTGCGGGTGGGGGCGCCCGGGGGGCGGCCAGGGGGGGTCTCGGGGCCCTGATCAGACCTGCTCAAGAGAGCAGTGGGCGTGGTATTAAGGGGCAGCTCGTTGTATCCATTTTTAGTCTTAAGTCTATGAGTATTTAAGCTTCTATCTCAGCATTTTTATCATTCACTCTTCTTAACCTGTGAGAATTTTACACATAGCTCAAGCTCCAAATAGTTAAGACATCAGCTTCAACACTCATCTTTCCTGCACACACTCCACCACTCCTAATTACAGTGTCTAAATACTCCCAAATAATCTTTTTTCCAGTTGTCCAACACCAGCAGTTATTCTTAGCTATTAACTCCTACTCAAATGAGAAGATTAAAAAAAAAAAAAAGCCTAGTTATGAACCATGACATTATGTGATTTTTTTTTTTTTAAACATGTCTAAAGGGTAACCAAGGCCAGTGGTCATTGAACTGCATTTTTTAATTGTTGAAAAGACATGAAATATTTCCACTAATTTTTAAGGTGGACATGAATAATTTATTTCTGTCCTTTTAGCAATTATTTGCAGCGGAGCCTTTGTAAATATCTTTTGGATAACAGTTTTTCTGTTAAAATCCAGCCATGAAAAAGTCTATTTCTAAACAGACCTTGTATTTTGGACTGTTAATCTACAAGAGTGGTATCATTGTATTTTCTGATCTGACTGCAAGTCAGAATGGCCTGATTTCTTGATTTAGTAAGTTTAACCGTAACATATCCAAAGTTTGTCAATCTGAGTATACATATTACTTGCATCAACATTAAAGTCAAGTTGTGTTGCTTATGTTTACTAATTGTTATCATTATAACTTCTCTCCTGAGGGATCCACATTTGCATGTAGGGAAGTAATGCATGGCACAAATCAAATATCCAGTCCACAATCTGAAAGGAATCTTTACCTGAACTGAGAGCTGCGTCCTGTTCCAGTAGCTTAATATTGGATCACTGTTTCTCAGACTAGAGGGAGACCTGCTGGAATAGGAGGAAGTGGGCTAGAAAACTGCCCCCAGTGATGTTTCTACTGGGCCTGCTTTCTTCCTCCCAGATTTTCTGACACTCTCTAGCTTTTTCCTCTTCAAATGTTCATTCTCTTGTCCCTGGCAACCAGAATGTATTTGTTGGAGGTATTGGGGACCAGAGAGGTAAGCTGGGCTAAGGCCTGCAGCATGGAGGCTGGCTGTCTCACGTGCAGAGATGTCTACTTTTATCCCTTGTGCAATAGGGACTGGAGGTGAACTAAGGCAAGGCAGTACAGCAGCAGCCCTAGCACCATGGACAGGAAGATTCCTCTTTCCAGAAGAGCCCAGTCTCGTGGGCTGAGGAAAGATAACAGTGGAGCAGGGCAGTGCAAGGTAGAGGTGATTTCTGAGGGGATCTCCGTGTAGGTGGTGGGCCTAAGGATGTGAGATAGCAAGGATGAAGGCTTTTGTGCATTTAAAGTGTGCTGGTGTTCTGGTGCTCTGGCTAGGTGACCAGCATTTTCACTCATTTCACGAATGAGAAGGTGGAGGAGCAAAAACAAAATTCAATACAGGGTTGTGAGCAGAGGCTAGGCTGGATGGGACTAGGATTGGCTTTATTAGAACTATGGTTTCATGGTTATTTTGGGTGTGAACAGGCAGAGAAGATTATTATACTTGAGATCTACTTCAGGCAGATCAGAAGCTGCAGGGCATTACAGGCTAAACAGTGTGAGAACCAGCACAGTTTCCACTCTTACTGCTGACTGTCAAAACAGAATTCCAAAGCAGCTTTGATGTGTAGCTGTATGAGCACACTACTACTTGCTTAAGAATGGAAAAGATTTTTTCTTCTAGCACAAGCTGAGTTCATATCTGGCACCATCATATTGAGATGGAGCAACTGTCTTGACTATCTGATATAGATTATTAGAATATAAATGTATGATTTAGAGAAGGATGTTTCTTCTTTCTTATTCATCTCCTGGCTAGTAGGAAACAGCTTTTTTTTTTTTTTTTTTTTTTTTTTAAACCACCCATGCCTCATTTAGAAGTCATAAAAATCCATAGACTACCAATACATTCTACAAAACCACCTATAACACCTCCATATTACACTTAATGACAGTTCAACAAAATTAATTTATCAAACAATCTTCTAAAGATGATACCTGTCTCTATAGACAAATTTCATATTTTATTAATTACATGATTTTTCTATTTTGCAGTACTAGAAAGGCATGACATTTAGATTATCAGCCAAGCTGATAGTACTTTTCATATCACTGGGAGTAGAAGGGAATGTCATTTATTTTAGAAATGTTAAAACTAATACTGTTATTTTATTTCAGGACTATCAAACCTGGTTAGATTTAAGGGAACTCGAATGTAAAATAGGGGAACGTTACATCACCCATGAAAGCGATGACTCCCGATGGGAACAGTATTCAGGAGAACACGGATTGCAGTACCCAGCACACCTTATCAGTCCAAGTGCTAACCATAATGAAAACACCAAGCTAGAGGAAACAGAAATGAAAGCCCTCAGTGAGCGTGTCAGCATCCTTTAAGTTGCATCCCCTATAATCTGTCAAAACACTGTGGAATTAATAAATACATACAGTCAGGTTTAATGTTTGCCTTGCAGAACTGCCATTATTTTCTGTCAGATGGGAACAAAGCTGTTATGCTGTTACACTGTTGATGTATCCGAGTTGCCAAGACAAATCAACAGAAACATTTTTGTGTGACCAACTGTGTTGTATTTACAAAAGTTCCCAGAAACACTAAACTTGTTTTTTGTGAATGATTCATGTTGTATTTAATGCATTAAAACCTGTCTCCACTGTGCCTTTGCAAACTAGTGTTTTTCTTACTTGAGCCTCGTTTTAGTAAGAAAGAACTTTCCCATGAAGATCTGTTTTTTTTGTTTGTTTTTTGGGGGTTTTTTGGTGCATCATTAGTATTGTAATTGTAAGCAAACTCTTGAAGAGTAGATTATTACTGCTGTTCTGTGAACAACTTCTACCATTTGGATAAAAGCTTTATTTAGTGTGGGGAAAAAAGAAAAAAAATACAAAAAAGCATAAAATAAATTGCACAGCACTGTACAGTTTCAAATCGGATTACCTGTGTATGTGTTTTTGTGTATGTGTATATATATCTACATACACAGACACACACAGTACAACCTGCTCTTAAGCCTAAATGCCTTAGTAATGTAAACTGCAGCATGTGTCAGTTGTATTTCTCTTTTTCTTAAAAAATTCTTCTCTAATATTCTCTAATATTCTCTAATATGTACATTCAGAAGCTAAATAACATGTTGCCTTTGTGTATGTTTTCAATAAAAGTCTTGTTAAAATAGGTTCATTTGATCAATCTTTCTGTTTAAAATATCCCTGGAATGGGATCAGAAGTAGCTGGGGAAAGTTCATCATCAAGAAGTCCACATGGAGAGAGGTAGGAAAATGTTACCAGCTAAGCCATGTACCTGCAAAGCACATTCTGGAATAGCCCCCCTTGGACTGATTTTATAACCTAAGTTTGATCAGATTTGAAACATATTTGGGGATGGAGGGATTTGCAGACACTGATTTTGCACCAGTAAAATTAATAGGAACTCCAATTTTAGTGAAATGTGCCGATTTGCTTTTCCACTGAGTCCTATTGAACTGACAAGGTAACATGGATTCCCCTCCACCTTTCCCCTGAAAACATTCAAGATATTAATTGCCATTTCTAATAATTACTAGGTGTTCCAACTCTAACCCATTTAGCTTCAACTGTGAGAGGGGTTCAGGCTGCACTTCAAAACATGTGCCAGGGTAAGTCACTGACAAGCTGAAGATTACTCTATGCCACAAGCTATCTCTGAAATACCAGTTGATATGCAGCTATTGAAGAGAGAGGTGTAAAAGAACCTCCCCCCCCACACACAAAATCCCAGACCAAAGTGATACAAGGATCAGAGCTAATATTAGAGCTAAAAGCCAAATACTATAAACCTCTACTAATCAAATCTTGGCTTTATGTTAGAATCTGTACACGGCATTTCTTCAGATAAATCCATTCTTTAGTCCAAGAAGAGCTTTATCCAAAAGGAAGTTTATGCCAGATATATAACATAACCAAAGCCAGCAGAATTTTTCCTACATATTTTGGATCTCTACTGGACAGATAAAATGTACCATAGATGAAATGAAGAAATGGCACCTCTATTCAAACAGGAATTACATATCTTAGAAAATTAAAATATAAAATAATGTGAAAAATGCTTATAAATCTCTCCCTCCTCACCCCCTCTTTTCCCCTACTCCCATTGCTAGAAAAGGAGGATATCACTTCAATTCAGAAACCCTTTTCCACTTCAATTGAACCCTCAAGGAAGTTCTTGGAAAACACTGGCCTTGTAATGTGTTTTGAAACAAATCTGATGTGACAGAGTTCAAGCACACTGAACTCTCTACCATACTGTAATGTCTATCTTTTCAGTCAGGCTTCCTTACAAGACTAAATCTTTGGCATCTGTAGAAGTGGTTTTTCTGGTGCTACCCTGCATCCATTTTTTTTCCTCTATGACTACACAGCAGAGGCAAAATATCTTCTCACAAGAACCATACAGAATGGCAGCCATTCCTTAAACATCCATCCCAAGATCAATCTAATCCCAATCCTGCTTTCTAAGTCTGACTGCATGCATGTTTCTCATCATTTTGTTCTCTGTTCCTTTCCAGCAACTAGTAGTTTTGCCAGTGTAGGGCACGCTCTTTCTATTTTACCGAAGAGGAAGGAAAAAAAGAAAAAGAAAAAAAGAAAACCCTAAGAAAGTCAGAGCTGTGGTTTACAAACCCAGGAGATCTCAACCTCTAAAATCTGCACATTTACCCCTCATCAGAAGCAAGAACAATAGCAAGTGGAAAATTACTGTTGGTGCACGTTTGCTTATGCAGGTTTGTGGTGTTTGCCAGTTTAAGCCCCCCCCCACCCCCACCCCCACCAATCGCAGACTTTCCCTTTAAGATAATTTTGGAGATTTCTGGCTGTGCAACATTATACAGCTGGCATAATTGACCAGCTGTGCACTTAAGCATTCTGCATGACATTATGAAAGACTACCTCACTGCCTACATCGTGGCCATGCAACGCGTAAAACTGCCATTCCCAGAGTGGGCTTTTTAAACATATTCATGTGTTCGCTATATTGAGATGAAACTGTAGTTTTAAGATAAAAAGCATTTGTGAAAGTCCACAGTTACTGAGAAGGGCATTCACCAGCCTGACCAGCGCCATCTCTGTTCTTGACCAGGCCTTAAAACACCACAGTTATAAAGGACACACAACATACAGATGAATATTTTTCATTCTTTTTCAGTCTGTCTTCAGTATAATGATGTGTATTATTATTATGTGTACTAAACATCTGTAGTTGATTCACCTCAATCTATGTTAACCAATGTGAAAATGTTATTACCCAGAAAATGAAAAAGTAGTCTCCTAGCCAGAATCAAAGTAACCTGTTTGAATTAAACCAGCGTAAAGAGACTGATTTTGAAACACTGGGCATCGTTGCCCATTGCTTTTTTCATTCAGCCCCACTCAGCTGTAAAATGAACTTAAAAATAGACTCAGGCTGGTTATCAAATTTCTGTCAGTAAGAGCTATATATGTGTATATATTTAAAAGCATGCCCCATTAGAGGTAATGTAGTGGACTCAGGATTATGATAATGATTATATAGTGTTCTTTAACAATTGTGGGAGTCAAGACAAATTAACTAACTTTTCTAAAAGGAAATTGAGGAAGATTATCAGAATCATATAGACTTTGTTCAAATGCCAATATCATGACTGTTCATAAGGAGCCATGGCCTCACAAAAGTGGCTTATTTTGTTGTCTCATTCTTCTGAGTTAACCAGTAACAAAGAGTTAGAGCTCTGCTTTCAGGTAGATCAGTTTGGGTGACTCAGAATATTCTATTTGTGGCTTATTTTTATTTGCAGTTAGCGTACCAGCCTCTGAGCAGAATTAGTCTTGAACAACACAGATTCTTAAAAATGTCAAACAGAGTACTGATGCTCTGTTCTCAAGCACTGACACTAGTCAGGAGATTAAAACAGAAAGCAAACTACTTTGCAGCTTGCAACATCTTCCCTAAGAGTTGGGTGACAAAACTAAAAACAATGCAACTTTTCATAAAGGCATTGAGTACTTGCACCTAAAGACCATCATCTGCTGATTTCTGCCATAACAGTACTTAGCATACACAAGATTTTGCTAAGTACAGTCTATATTGATAAATATGTTTAGTCTCATGTAGCATTTATGATAAGCTATTTGCCAATAGAGAGGAACCAAGAATATAAATAAATTATCCTCCTCAGATACTTTCAGACTAGCTACTAAGCATGATTTCAAAGGAACTCTTGCTTTATTACTAGAGGCATATGATGCTTTTTTTCCCCTTACCTCTTTTTTTGAGTAATGAAGCTTGCCAAATATTTTAAGGAACTTATTGTGCAAATATTTCTTGCTTTTCATAAAAGAATCTGACATTTGCCAATATAATAAATTAAAATTTTCCCTGCTGCTGTTCAAAAATGTTACACTGAAATCTGAACTGTTTGCAGTTCAGCCAGACAGATGAATTCAGTGATTCCTAACTCAAAGTCTAAATGGAAATTTGCTGTTCCAGACACATCAGCATCAAAGCACAAATCTGAAGCACTGAAGCAAATCTGGGATTGCGGTGTTCCACATGATTTTCCCCTATGCTTGTCTTGCTCAGGGAAAAGGAATGGTAGGCTGCTTTGTAGTAACGTTTCCATGGCCTTTAGATTTTCCATTAAACCAACAGTTCCTGCTCATGCATCATGGAAGCAAAATACAAGGATGGGTATGCTGCATATAAATATCAACCTGGGGATCAATTGATGGTATTTCCTTTTCTGCTGTGCTACTGCATATCATATGCATATAAAGCACATTTATATAAGTGATCATACATCTGCAGAAGTGTGGAGCACAGCAAAGCAACCAACATTACTTAGAAATTAGAACTTTTGATTTATAGTAAGTTGCTGTTTTCACTTCTACCAGTATCTTTCAGATTCTCTCTGTATCCTATAGCTATTCCAGACAGTTTAACTAACTTAGCAGATAAGGTGAGCAAGACGTATGCACCTACTCAGTTACTACAGCTTAACTGTTAAGCAGCTACTCAGTCACTTCTAACCATCTATCCATACCTTCACATTGTAGGACAGAAGGGACTTCTTGTCAGTGTCTTTTGTCTCCTGTTGTCTCAGATACTGCATCATACATCCCATTCTGAGAATGAGCAGCAGCCCCTCAGAAGTAGCTGGATTTTCTGTCCTCCTCTTTTCTTCTTCCTCCCTTCTCCTTCCCCTCTATACTTCATTACTGAAAAACTTTCCTCATATCTCATTGCTCTAGTGGTTAGAAAATTCTAAATTCTGACTTCATGACCAGGCAATATCCATCTCATTTTTGTGTCAACAGCTTTTTTTGTTTGTTTGTTTGTTTGTTCAAGAGATTAAAAAAAAGCAATTTCTTTACTCTCCATTGTTGGATAGCTCAATGCTTCTTCTGCACACCTGAATTTATCTTGGGCAATGAAGTCACACAGGTGCTATGGAAAATGCCAATAAAGCAGGGTGGGGGGTGAATGGAGGGGAACTTACCTGCCTAAAGAGAACAGATACTTGGCATCAAGTGAATTTAAGGGGGAAAGAAAAACAAAGAAAATTCTAATTTCTAAATTTTAAGAGTGAATCTCTAGGCAAAATAACCCCCATATTCTATTTCAGCCCACAAGACTCAGGGAGAGAGACCAGAGTTGAATAACTATGGTGTAGTATGATTTTTTTTGTTGTTGTTTTGGCAGAAAAATACACCAGAATTTATTCTAGCCACAAAGGAAGATCAACCACATACTGTACTTTCCACCACATGACCAGACCTATGGCATCTGAGCAGTATGTCTTATATTCCTTGGGTTTACTGCATATGTATCACACTGGAAAGAGCTCAACCAAAGCACTTGAACCCCAGAGGAATTGTAAAGCAAGTACATAGATCAGGATGTTTCAGTAGATCAGGTACTATTCAGTGGCTAAAAATTTGGTATCCCAATAGGATGCAGAGTCCCTGCTTGCTTTTTGCTCAGCTCACTCATTCCTAGCCACTGTAGTGGGTGAAAAACACATGCTGAAATCAAGCATGCACAGGCCTGTGAGATCTGCTCTGCTTATTGAATCTTTGCTTAGCTTAGGCCAGGAACAGGGAGCATACATCATAAGAAGTGTAAACTATTCTGATACCTTACTGGGCAAGTCTACCAACTCGAACATCAACTGTTTACAAATAATAATTTAAGAAAAATTTACTTACATTTCAGACTGAAAAGCTGCTATTTTGAAATGTGCCAGGAAATGAAATGTTTTGCTTGGGAATCCAAGCTCTGAAGTCCTACACCTTAGGGCTTCTAGCTCTGTGACTGAGAACTGGAAGCCCTGGGGCCCCATACTGCAAAAGTCTGCCAGGCATAATGCCAGCAAGCACAGCTACTAGGGAAACAGGCAAGATGAAAACCTGCCTTTAAGACAAACACCAAAATCTGCATGCAGGTGTGCTGCCAAAAGGTTGACAAAATTGACAGATTCTGCAAAAATATTTCTAGGCAGACAAATTATGATTTTCCAATATAAATTTATGATATTTTTGCCAAATATAACTTAAATAGTTTCCAGTATGACTAGTGACTTAGAGGTGATGACCTCTTACACTTTAATGGGCGCTGATTTTTCAGAAAGTCCTAATACCTACTTTTTGAAAAGCAAGTAGTTCAGTTTGGTTCTGCTATTGACTTAGGCATCCAAAAGTAGGAGTTAATTTTGAGCAGTTAGGTCACTAAATTTAATAAGTGGAAAGTGTACTGACATATTCTTAAGAAAAAATAAAAATTGACTTAAGGGATCTGGCTCACATTTACTAAGTAAACAGCTGCAGCAGTTTAAGATGATATTGTCTTAGCCCCCAGCTGTTTGTTACCAACCTTGTAACAGAGTGAAAATAGAACGTTTCAAGTTTTCCAGCTCACAGTCAAAAGCTTCTTAGCACAATTCTTATCTTCATCAAAAGTTTAAGCTAATTTGCCTGACTGTGAATTAGAGCTGTGATGCTCCATTCTGCCAACTCTGCCACATGAGCTGCAACATTTGGAAAAGGGGGCAGGATGGAGAATGAGGGTGGTGACATATTAAATTATTGTCGCTAGATTTGCCAGAAGTCATGTGTCAGAGTCCTTAATTGAATTTTCAAAAGTGAACTAGGAGCTTGTAAGCCTGAATCTCTGAGGGTTTCTAGGTGTCTCAGGCTTCCTGATTTCTTCTGAAATAGGATATAAGGTCTCTAGTGAGTAATGAAGGACTGACAAGATTCCAGCCCTCCAGCTCTGCACCTCTACAAGTGCTCACTATAGATGATCACTACAGCTAAGAATGGGTATCTTAATTAAAGCAGTAATTAAATAGTGTGGTTAAAAACCTATGCTCATGTAAAATGTATGGTACATCCACAGGCATTTTTCTGTAATCTGTCAAAAGGAAGTATGTAGAAAAGCACACACAGTCAAGTATATTCATTGCACAGGTGGTGAAAGCTTAGAGTAGGCATTTGGCTCACATTCCAAGACTGGAAGAACAGTAACTGGCAAAATGAGAACTAGAGCAACTAGAAGAAAGTAATGATTGCAACCTTTCATAACGAAATAAGGAGCTGTTAATAAGGAGCACTTTTTATCTGCCTGGACTGAACTCAGCTTTACCTTAATTCTAATGGGAAGCTTTGCACATCAAAGTTCCAGAGAATGGGCTATTTTGAGATGTCTTCCTCATATTCACTGTAGCAGGATCTGTTGAAAACAGCCTCCATCCCCTAAAAATGCATATGTATGTTAATGCATATACATTAATGGGAAGTTGGAAGAGTTCTTATTAAACAATTAAAGCATCATCAAAAAGTGTTATAAATTTAAAACTGAAATATCCTTTTTTATTATCAGAACTCAGTAAAACATTAAGGAAAAATTTCACAGACTGCTGATTTTCAGGGTCACAACATTTCAGGAAATTCAGAGCGAAACTTGTAAGGATAGGATGAGAAAGAGCACTAAGCAAAACTGTTAGATTTCCTGAATTTTGCTTCCTTTTCTGCTACTACTAGGCTGTGCAATACTTTGAACTTCTCTAAAAATTTGTAAATATTAGCCACCTCTCTTTGAGAATGTAGGCAAATACCACTGTTTCTGCTTCACAGCTGCAGTAACATAGGTTTAAGTAAGTGAAGTGGCTTGCTTAAAATGAGGTCACATAAAAAATAGCCTAAAAAACTCTTTCAAGGTACAAGAGTACCTTCACAGCCAGACATTACCCTGACTTATATTTTAGTTTTCTTATGGAATTAATGACACTTGGAAAATGCAACATTCAAAAATATGCAGGAATGTACAATATTCTCAGTCAGCCCCTCATTATGTTTCTATATTTAACTCCATTTGTAGATGGCAAACTGACAAAGAAAGTAAATGAATGACTTGGGAGCAGAGAGGCAGTAATCTGGATCTCAAAACCAAGAAAAGGCAGGGATATGGGTGATCTTTGCTCACCCTTGCAAGTCAACTTGGATGCACCCAAAGAACGTGCTGCCTTTGATGAGATGTTCTGTAGGAGGTGCAGATTATACTGTGTGCAAGAAGTGGGAATTATAATCCATTTACAAAGAAGTCTTTTTACAAGCAAACATAAGCAAAAATGTCCAGCATTTAAAGAACCTGTGAATGTGCTGACTTCCTGCTGCTACAGTCGCAATTGCCACATAGATCGCAGTGTCCACATGATAGCTGGTGAACAAAGGCACAGCCCTTGAAGTCCTCAGAAGAGGCACTAGCTAGCCACAGCAGATCCATGGGTTTCAGTCTTCATTCAGCACAATACTCTTAGCTTGTGGCTAAAAAAGTACTATCACAAAATAAAGTAGGATACGATTTCATAGTACCTTAGCTGAAACTGCACCTGTGCATCTCCTAATGCTATGCAAAATGTGAAGCACCTCTCAGTGAATATGGAGAAATCCATCTTGCAGTTCAATGGAAAAAAGCCACACACACACAGACTAGCTTGTCACTAGTGGGTGATAAAATTTAAATCTTTCACAGTACTATAAGAAAAAAAAAGTGTGATTGTGTAATTTACTCTTTTGATCAAGGAGTTAGAGGTGTCAGTGACAGCAAAAGAGCTGTCATTTCTCCTGCTTCTTGTTTTCCAGCCAGTCTGATCTTGCCTCTCCCTGAAAGTATCTTGAAGTTGAGGCTGCACGACTTGGTGTAGGGGGACACTTCCCGTCCTTCTTCTAAAAGACTCAGGACCTTTTAGTCTTGCACTACCCCTTGCATCCACCTAGTTCACATTTGCATCTCATAAACCTCCATGGATTCCAGATGTACTGCAGATCTGCTATAGGCTTTTGCTGGAAAGGGGACCCAGGCAGCTTTTGGACAGAAGGAAGAGGGCAACCTACCAACTCTTTCACTGTTACAGCAGGTAGGCCAGGAAGGTAACGTCTCCTTGGCTCTGGGGAAGGAGGTGACAGAGTGGGAAGGCTTGGTGATGCAGGAGGCACAGGACTAGTATCACAAATACTGTAGTATCGTTGATGCTTAATAACTCTGCTATCACAGGTATTTAAAATCATGGTCCTACTGTGGCATATATAGTCCAAATGCTCCATGTCCATAAACCGATTTGTCTTTCATTGGCTTATTTATGTATTCATGGACTTATGGATGACAATTATTAATTTCCATGTCATTTACTACTCCAGTCCTCTCTAAATATTTGTGCTCTTTTGTTGGCTAAGGTGTAACTTTTTACCAGAAAAATTAGAACAGACTCTAGAGTAGACAGAGCTATGTGGGAATAGAAGTCTCTTATATTTACAGTTTTATCCCTTCCCATATAGAAATTGACAAAAAAGTATGACTGGATCCAGTTTATAGGGATTATATTGTTTAATCATAATCTGTATAAATAGTACAACCTCACTGTTCAAAGGGAGGCCTTAGCCTCCCTTTTCAAATCACTTTGCCAACTAACTGTCATCATTTTATGATGTGGATAATTGTTCATTGGCCTGAAACCACCAAAGCTAGAGCCAAGTGAGTAACTACTACCATCCTAGATTGGACTCAAACCAGTGATCAAAGACAAAAATGTCAGGGTATTGCCAATTTTCTGAGCAATCCAGTAACTAGACCTTGTGCTGTCTGATTTGCATGACAACTGTGAAATAAGGGGCTGTCTGATTTTACTCCTCTCCTCATTTCTTTTCATACTTCTGCTTTTGTAGAGGATACTTATTAACAATTTCTGATTTCCAATTCAATGCAGACTTTATTATAAACTGTAATATTCACTAAGGAATCATCCTTACGGAAAATTGAAATGCTGAAATTCTATAGGACATCTCTCAGTAGAGATGCAGCTTTTGTTCTTACAGTAATTTTAGGCTTACCGCTAAGTAGTTCTCATACAGTTTGTAGTCTTTTGGTTATAGAAGAAATAGTTGTGTGTATTTGTGTACCTTGCCACCTACTGGCCATCTTAGATATCTGCATTAATGTGTTAACAGAGAGATGAATAATAATGCCTGAGGTTTTCCTCAAAATTAATCAGTGTTCACTCTGTTTTTACAAAGCCGCTTACCAAAAGGCATATGCAAAATATGTAATATGCCAGTCTCCTATGACATTTTTTATGTGACAATGCAATAATTCATGACAAGATAGATAGCCAAGTCTCCTGCAGTCTGATTTTAGAATTTGTTTCAGTTTTCACTGCTGCTGCTAATTATTCTGTGTTTTAGAACAATAAGGTTCCCCTCTGCCTTCAATTTCCATAACAAAGCAATAACTTCTTTTTAAATATAGAAGCAGATGCCCAACAGCTAGGAATCAATACACTACTTCTGGCAGCTTACTCAGCAGAGTTCACAGTGCACTGCTGCCAAACTACTTACAGACAGCCAACTCCAGACAATAATGCCGCACAGAACACTGTTTGAAAGAATGCCTCACTTTTAGTTCAAAAACATTAGCCAATAAGACAATAGTAATACATAGAGCTCAAATACATTCCCTGAAATGATTAACCATTTAATTGCTAATTAACATATTGTGCAAAGAGGCTATCTGAAGTAAAAAGTTAGCTTGCATAAAAGTCTTTAAACAATTTGAATACAAGTAAGACCCTGAAAGTTCTTCAGAACAGCTGGTAAAAGAAAAAATATACCCATAAGTGTAACAATGAAGACTAAACATGATTTTCTTATATTCACAAAAGCCCGATGTTTTTATTTCTAGATTTATGTAATTTCTCTCTGAAACCACAGGTAGCACAGCAGAAAAGCAAGTTAAAAACACAGCTAAATTGTGATGAAGCACACTTGAGGGTACAAAAAGAAAGGTAAGAGGTAACACCACCTAAATATTGATATGAACTGATTATCACTCCTAGGCTTCCTCTCTCTTGCTTCTTTCATACGTTTTGACAGCCCTTGTGTTCTGTCACACTACTGTTTTGCTTTCAAACTGTTCATCTCTGGCCTCTGATTAATATATTTTGAAAACTTTGACAGTTTGCTCTTTTATTTCCCCCTCTTTACTGTAATGTCTTCCTAATTCTGTAAGTGTTTTTAGAGCCTACCTTCAGCTAAGTTTTTGCACAAACAATGAGATACCTAATATTATTAAGCAACTAAGTGTGTAGCTCATGTCTATCCATCATTAGAATTCCCCAAATAAATATTCTGCCATTTAAAAAATTAGGCCTTTTCCAGTAGATGTGCAGGTCAACCTGTGTACCTGTATCCCCTTGTGAATCCCTCTTTGCTGTTTTTAATTTGAATTCACTTGAAATAGATTTTCTATCTCTGAAGAAAATTTCTAGACTTCAAAGGTGGCTTCAGGCCAGGTATCTAGCACTGTAGTCCACACATGCCACATGTGGTCACATTTTCCTTACTTTCCTCACTACCATTTTAGCTTGTCTGCACATCACATGTGAATAAAAAATGGTCTCTTTTCCTGGAACCTTCTTCCTGTATGATTGACTGAGTTCTGTTAAAACTGGCCATGGCAGGGCTCCTTTATGTATTTATTAGTAAGAACTATTTCCAACAAAGCTTTTCTGCTACAAGCCCTTTAAATTTGTCAGGGCCAAACAGCAGTAGTTCTGAAGTGGTCAGTTTGATACGGGATCACCTTTGCATTGCCTTCATCACTTTAGTTGGGAAGACTGAGCAGATGCTCCACAGCAACAAGAAGAACAAGGAAAAATATGAACATAGGTGGTAAATGAGCATACAAAACTGTTTTCCTCCAGTCAAAAGAGACACTCTTGGGAAAAGATAGAACTGTTGGCCAATTAAACTTTAGGGTATGATAATGTTGTTCAAGTGAAGAGTAGCATAAGCTCTGTGTTAGTTTCCAAGTATAGCAATGTGAGGAAAATCAAATATTGCATCAAAATGGACTCTCCAGCAGCAAAGTCACCAGCAGATGGGATGCATGACCATCCCTGCCCGCAGGGGAAGCTGTATTCATCTTCACAGAAGTCCTGCGAAGGACAAACTACTGCCACTTGAGTTATAAATTCTCTCAGTTGAAAAAGGAATTGAAATATAACCTAATTAAGCATTCATTTCACAGTAACAACAGAGTCTATGGCAGAACCAGAACAGAAACAGAATTAGATGTCCATAAAATGATTTTGCAGCATTTTTGCCACAAGCCAGACCTTCACTATAATACAAGGCTACTAATCCTTTCGTATTGGTAGGAGAAATTATTAGATAATTTCAGGAAAACATTTTCTTCCTTGGTGTAATATCAGTTAATTAGGTCCACCACGTGGATATTTTACTCTTTCCACCTGGATGTCTTAGTATTTTCTAACTCAACAGTGCTTTATTTCTCAGGTCTTTGGATAAGTCCAGCCTTCTAACGCTCTGAATGTGGCATTCAGACATTACTAGTTCTATTCAAAGTCTGAAAATAAATTTCTTACTGACTTAGACATACCAACAGTCTCTTCCAGGATACAATTCCTTTGTTCGTATGTCAAGCATTGGTGAACCCATGCTGAACTCCACTGTTACTTTTTCCAAAATGTGGCAGTTTAGGATCTGCATAGGTATGCACATCCATCACTATCTGTGCGTAACAGTTACCTTTACTTGGTTTTATATTCTTTATTAAATATGAAAGCAAGAAATGAAAACAATCTGAGTGGGAAAAAGTAACCATTTCACAAAGCAGTGGGTCTACGCCCTGTAAGTTATTGTCTAAAATGCTGCGGCATTGCTTAATAAGAGGTGGTTTCCTATTTGAAAATGCCTTATTAAATAATAAAAATAAAGTTAGCAAACAAAGCAATCTAAATCAGTTTTGTTTACCTCTCTTCAGTCTTATGGTATTAAAATAGACAGTATAAGCATTTAACAAGGTTTCGGGGGCAAAGATAAGCTTAGCAAATTGCTACCAGGAGATGGCACCATTAACAAAATAATTTCGGGGCCACATACAAGTTCCTCTCAACCATCTGTAGGTTTGAATTCTTTGACAATTCCAGGTGTTGTCCGGGCCAGATCCAGTGAATCATTCATCCAGGCCATCCTCACATGTGAGTGATCCAAGGCATGGCAAAAGGACCGCTTGTGTGATTGGTGACTCATTTGCTGGGGTTGTCAGAACAGGACTTGTGCTGACATATCAAATACAGGAAGAGAGTAATAGTTACTGGCTGGTATCTTCCTCCCTGATTAGTATATATCATTTTGAAAAAGGAACTGAGGCTGTACATCCTAATTTTTTTTTTATCTTACTTTGCCATATAGATGCTGTAACTAAGTTGTTGCATGAAGAACTGAATGCAAATTCTCAGAGAGCTGATGTGGTGAAATGGGCTAGTTTTGATTAAAATGAAAGAAAAAAATCTGAGTATTCATGCTTTCCTCTCAGGAGTTTGAAAGTCTGACATTCTTCGTCATAGTGCCAGCATCTCCAAAAAAAACCATTAAAATATTCTATTTTTACAAGCCTATAGAGAATGCAACTTAAAATAACAGGAATTTTAAAAATCTGAGACCTTACCTTCTCCTGCTCAGAGAACATCCTTGGGGTAAAATCAGTCCCATGGAAGGTGAAAGAAGGTTTTGAGTTGATTACAATAATGTCAGAATTTCACCTGGGGACTGTAGATGAAATGGAGCTTTGCACTCACATAGCTTGCAGGATCGGATCCCTTGTGTGACAAGAAGCAAAATATTTGCCATGTGTTTCATTTCAGTTTCAAGCACTTCAGTTTTTGAATCCTCTCAGTTAAGTAATTGATGTTTGAATGCCCTGTCCCCTGCTTGGTATTTTAAAATAAACCTTGCTATAGCACAGATTATGAATCAAAACAGCTGCTGTAGCTGAAAGTGTACTTAAACAGCAAGATGGCTTTTTGTGAATCATGGTAACGAGTCTCATATATATTGCTTCAGCACCCAGGGAGCTAAATTTCAGGTATTTTGGTTTAGAGAATTCATTATATAGATTTAGTGCTTTTTTTGTCTTTTTGTCTCTCCCCCTCCACCACTTCCTGCCAAAAAAAAGAAAACCTGAACAAACAAAATCCATGTTATTGATATCTGTTGATAAGTTTGTATTTCTTATATGCCACAGCCTTGCAAATAAATCTTCCATCTTTTGCAAGTGCAACCAGATAACAGTTGAAAATAGGTCCTTACAAGAATTGCAGTAAGGTGTTTGCAAAACAGTCAAATTCTGCCACACAAGCCCCTCTAGGCATGGCTAATATATCTAGACTAAGGTTTTGCATTTGCCCATTGGGATCATGGTGAACTTTGAGAGGGCTGAATAAAGAAAAGAAAAAGGCGGCTCAAATCTTGACTTTCTAGTTGGGTTAGGGCAGGGACTGCTGTATACATGTATTATTGTAAACAAACCAGAGTGCAAAAAAATGCTGGAGATGCTCAGCCTGTGCTAAAAACTGTGATGAAAATGCTGTTGTAAGAAAGATTGTATAAAATTTTCTTGAAGCAAACTAGTACTAGTGCATGTAGGATCAAGGCATGAAACTTTCATTCCTCTATTAAATCAGAGGACAGAAACAATAGAAGCCATTGCTCAAAACACGCAAAACCAGTCAAAAGGTAAAATACATGGGCACAGTGGTTAAACACAAATACAGGGGACCAGAGTCCTATTGTTTTGTGAGCAGAAGCTGCTGTGTATCAAATAGAAAGCCAGAAAGATTAAAGTTTTGTCTTGGCAAGAAAAAATTTACCAAAAAGGTAACCTTTTGGTTACCTACTATGGAAAGGGATACAAAAAAATGTGTATGATCTTTGTAACAAAACAGGACTCGGAATCCATTTCTCATACTAACCAGCAGAAACATAATGGACTTTGCATGTTGCCTGTTTGGGTCACATGTAAATGTTATAGTAATAATCAGCCGTGGAATGATTGCTACAACACTTCTCCTAATCTTTGCTAACTTCCAGTAACTTCCTGCTATAACTTAGTAAAGCTTGTGTCCAGTATGTCCTCCCAGAAGCTATAGTTAGTGCAGAATATAGCTTACTGCACACAGATATGGCTTAAGATACTGTAGAGATGGAGCTCTGAGTCTGTGCTGTTTTTATATATATTTCTGCTTGCAGTTCAAAACAGAGGGAATTAGGTTTAGAGACAAAGTGGTCATTTGAGAGACTATGGTTTTCTTTTTAAATCTTCTTGTCTATGACTTTAATAGAATTGTTCTGCAAATATTATCTCCATTTGAACGAACAAGGATGGGTGACAAGATATCCCTAAGTGACAGCAGGATCAGTTTTAGCTGCGTATCGCTACTGGCCATTCATCTAGTTGTCAGGAGGGAATCCAGCCACTGAATGCCTCCACATTTGGAGTCTCTGAAACCGAAGGGAAGCCTGAGCACTGCCCTTTAACCTCCCGGCCTCTTGGCTTACTCTGGGATTCCCTCGTAAGAGCTGAACCTTGCCGTCCAACTTCCTATCCCAGCAGTACGTCCAGACTCCCATTGTCACTTAAACTCCTAAAATCTCACTGAAGAGTGAGCCCGCTGGTTTACAATTTAACCCTTCAAGAGTCAGATCAGTAATGTGACCAAAAGTTTTGCTCTAGCATTTTTAAGCTAGGGATATTTTTTACTTAATAAAACAAGGGAYGTTACAAATCACCGGGAAAAAAAACAATAAATGTCCTAAATGCTGTCTCTGTTTCTCTCACTGTCTATGAAATTCGTGAAAGTTTATCTGTCTTTAGAAAGACAGGGATTTTTCATGCCTCATCTGCTGCAGGATTTTCTTCTCAGCTCCTGCACGTTTCAGGCAAACTGTGCAACTAAGATGGCTCTCCAATGCTTAGAACAATTCTAAATTCAATTGCCAGCAGTCCCTAGAAATAAAAGCTGAATGGTGAAAGACAGTAGGAAAACATGGATTAGACTTACAGTCAAGGTAGATTTTGCAGTCTGGTGTGAATAAATATAAAGTTCACACTCCAGAAACTATGCATTGATAGATTCACACATTGATTGTGTTTCTCCAAGTAGAGCTCCCCCCAAATAGTTCATAATTATAACTGTACAAATCAAACTAAATATTTTGTAACACATCTAAAGACAAGCTTGAAGGGCTGTGAAACAACAAGGAGAAACTATCTGGAAAGAGCCTTCATGGAAAGTATTGTGTTGACCTGGGTTAAGATAGAAATGGAAGGGAAATAGTATGAAGGGAGTGCACACACAGGGTGGCACATTCTCATTGACACAATTGCCACAAATCTGGAAAACAACGGACAAGGATGAGGTTTACACAGAGTCTTCTTTTTAAGCAGGAGAAATCATACACAGAGTCACTCTAATCTCTTGCACAGGATAGACAGTAGAATCTCATCCTAGTTATCTTCCCTAACAAGTCCAAGAACTTCTGATGGAATATTGTAGAAAGAGTTCAAATCTTTAAATAAATACTTCAGATAGGATCTACCCTGTTACTTGCAATTTTTCCTCAGTGATTGAGAGCTCTCAGTGTTAGAAATGTGCACCTTTTTTCTAATCCAAGGTGCCTAGCTCAAGTTTCCAATCGCAGATTCTTGCAAGGCTAAAGAAACACCTGCTGTCAGAAAACCTGTGTCCCTGAGGCCTGGGCAGAGCACAGGGTCAAGGCACCAGTCACAGAAGCTGTTCCCAGTAAGCCTGTGAGTGGGTGGCAATCTGTTTTGTATAAGATCTATAGAACAAATCTGTTCCAMAAACTTCAGGTATACACTTCCCTCCGATATATTTCTTCTGTCATTATGTTCCTGTTTCAGACTTGATTGGAGGAGGGAATGAAAAGGGAAACAGCCAACATGGTGGAAGGAAGCTGCAGCTCTGCTGACCCTCATCCTCCATCCCCACACAGAGGTGCAGCTATTCCCTCCCACACACCACAGTCAGACAGCACTTACATGCAAGAGTTTACATTCTGTAAAAGTCTAGAAATCTCTTTGTTGTTGTTGTTGTTGTTAGCATTGGACTGTTTTTCACTTAGTTCTTATTCTTTGTTGTCCTGACCAAAACCTGATTTAGTGACCAATGTAACAGTCAGGAAAAACTCACCAACAGTAGAACAAACTGGAACTAAAAATCTTTGAGATATTTCAGTGATGCTAAGGTTAATGGAGACAAACCTTGACATACATTTCACTGTAGTCCAGACACTTATCAGCAAAACTAGTGAACTCATTCTCTCTCTACTGATTTTAGTAAGTTGTCACCATATACTGGTGCTCCTCCTTGCATATGTTTTCATGTCAGTTTTAATATGGATTGCAAGTTTTTAGGTCCATCTGCCTGCACAAGGTCACCAACACCTACAGCTATTATATAGACCCTCCTGAAAATAACAGAATTAATGTAATGTTGGAAGGCTTTCCTCCTTCCTTCCTGCCCAGTTCACTGAGGGAAGCTGATTAGTATACTAGAAAGCTGTAAATAACAGATCCTAGTGTCTAGATACTCTGGAATCACAAGTCAAATCTCAGCAAAATTCACTCAACTCTTCAGCCTTCTAAAGTACCTAATTTAAGTAAGCATGGAACTTCAGGATAAAGCCTGGAAAGATGAGCAGCTGCCAACTCCAAGTTAAAATATCTCCTAACAATTCAGCCATAGGTCAGGTTTTGTGCTGGCAGTCCTGGACAAAATTTCCTTCCAAGTTTCACAGTCCTGTTAATGGCCCTTTCTCCCTGTAGGAGACTCCATTTGAGTGTAGCTCTRTGAAACTGTAAAATAAAGCTGATCAAATATTTTCTATCCAAACAGCTGTATATTCAGCATTATATTTTTAAATATCAAGTGTCCCTTCCAGAAAAAAATTCAGAACTTAACACATTAAGATTTCTAAGACAGAGGAAAAAATCAGTTTGCTTTTAGATGAAAAAATATTGAGACTTAAAAACCAACAATTTCTGACAAGCTGTACTGCGTGCTGGTGTTAGACCGGCATAGATTTCGTCTGATTGCTTTAATCATTGTAGGTAAGCCAGTTTATTCAAAATGACAGGATTAAGGAAGATATACTCTTTTATAGTTGTGTGAAATGGAAATGACAGGATGCACCTTTATAGCCAGTGCCTCAGTAGGGACAATGAAATGTCCACTGTCCCCTAAGTTTATTCATAAGGTAAAGTTAGAGGTGAGAAAAATAAAAATCTTTGAAGTCATCAGGTTCAGCTTACTAGTATTGTTGACCTCTCATAGAAACTTCAGATAAACTGAGGTTTGAATACCTTCCAAAGAAATAATTGCATTATTGTTTTTGTAAGGTTCCACAGCTGTGCTTTCTTTCTTTTCAAAATACAAAGACAAGCACAGAAAACATAAGTCAAGCCACTGGGAAAAATGTTCTTCTAAAACTGGATTGAATCACTAGAACAATGAAGAAAATTGTAACTGAATTTTTGTTTACTGATGATTTTGCCACACTGTACCTTGTATTTAATATCTATCTGCTAACTATAGCAAATTGGTGAGTTCTCTGGGTTTTTTTTCCTACCTTTTGTCCATACCAACATACCCTGTTTCTCCAGGCTTTTTTATAACAGTTGGAGCTCTTTAAGTCCCTTCTAAACCACAAGAGAAGAGAATATACGTCACTTCTACATTATGTAATTGTCAAAATAGGAAAAGATATTTGGAATTTAGTCATCAAATTATACCTCTTGGTGATGGCAGGTTCTCAAAAGTGAAAAGGTACGGATTAAAAGGGAGAAAGTAAATCTGATGTTATGGTGGCCATTCTTCTGGGCAGGGATTGAGAGGAATCTTTATCTGTAACGGAAGAAAAGGTCAGGGACTTAGGAGCAATCAATGGGACTGAATAATGGTATTATTAAAGAGATGTTAAAAGGGAAGGGAAAGGAAGGGAAATGAGTATTTCTTCACAGCTTCAAGGTCTGATTGTCTGCTTTTTCATTTTAAAAAAATGTTATTTATTATCCATATTATAGTGGCCTTCTAGGCCACTAGTTAAGGATCAAACCACAAATATGATATGCTAACAAATACATGATATGCTAAACTCAGGGCAGCTGGACAACAAAAACCATCATCCCTTTCTGCAAGAGTTTGGAAGCTGCATAATTAGATAAAAGATTATTTTAAGTTTCCTCCATACATTTTCTTTATGCTTGAAACACATTGCATGCAGCTATACTATGCAAGAGGCTGTGGTCTG
This sequence comes from Apteryx rowi, assembly GCF_003343035.1. Taxonomy (NCBI): domain Eukaryota; kingdom Metazoa; phylum Chordata; class Aves; order Apterygiformes; family Apterygidae; genus Apteryx; species Apteryx rowi. The sequence goes on along the minus strand of NW_020449197.1, from coordinate 588,054 downwards.
ATTCTCTGCACGCTACTTTACGGTATTTCCATTATTCCAGGGCTTTTATAGAAACTGGAGAAATTTGTGCACTGCATAAATAAGCAACAAACTTTCACGCTGTTCTCCTACTGGCCCAATGTTTTCACCACATTATCCTAAGAACTAGAAGTGAAGTAAGCTAATAAAACTCAGTAAAGACAGCAGTTTGGTAACTATGGTCATTAGCGTATCTGAAATTTGTTCTTCTTTGTATTAGCACCACCAATGCTCTGCTGCTGTGAAGCAAAGAGCACCTGTCAAAACAAAAGAAGAGCTTCACGCCTCACAGGTTTAAGCCCCAGGTAAGAAACTTAGCCTTGTAGATAGGCCGAAAAGAAGATGTTGCAACCTGAAACGAAAGAGACTTGTAAGAGAGAAAATGAGGTCCCCCTGGGTGCCAATAGGCTTTTGTTTGCCACTATTAAATCCTCTTTGTTTCATTACAAACGTCAGTGCAAAAACAAACAGTCAGATCAAGATAAAGAGCTTGCAATACATCTTTCTTTCCCTCTCCATCACAATTGCCACTTCTTTCGTGGGCAAGCTTAAAAGAGCTGACTTTGCTCAGATAAAATTGATGAGACCTCTGAGCAGGTGTACAAGACAGCTTTTGGCTTTAAAAAAAGTGTGAAGCACTTATGTCAATGACCTGATCAAATGATAAACACGCTGGCTTCCTTTGCTCTTTAATTAATTTTCTCTCTTGAAGGGGGTAGCTAGAAGTCTAGTCTGAGGTTTAAAGCCTTAACACCAACGGAAATTCACTGAAATGATGCTTTTCCTGGGAAAAGAGCCATTGTTATAGTACATGAACCTCACCAGTATTAGAGGAGAGCTGCAACTTTCCAGTTTGAATCAAGTGTTTATGTCAGCAACTGTTTTAAACGGTATTGTTAATCCAACACAGCATTTCTTTGTCTAAACAAAACAAAGATATTGGCAGCATACTGACTACATTAAGCTGGCAGGAAGCGGGGTCAGATAGGCATGCATTTTAATTATCTCTATGAATCAAGAACATAATTTGGAGACGTTTATTACTATCTACTGTATTGTAAAGTAATTACAAATGACTGTGCAATTTCTTCACAAACACTGTTTTCTCCCTGTAGAAGCCCAGTATAGCCCAATGAGGGAGTGACCAGACCGAGTAATGACACAACCTGCACACAATCGAAATAATAAACATCCCTTGCTATTTTATTTTTATCAAAGCGTCAGGAGTCAGCAGTGTCACTGTTCAAAGGCGATGTGCTTCCTATAACGTTGAGATGTACAGGTGAATGGTAAAAATGTGTGCTTCTTTAGCACAGGTTGATTGTGAAAGAATAGAGAGCTAACATGCAATTTATGCTTAGGGCAATTATCTTTGTATTGCATGAAGGTAAAGGAGTTAACAAAGCTTCCTCCTCCCTCCCCTATTTATGCTCTACAACTGATATAGATGTACTACCTCTGGTTAGGAAAAATATATACAGGACAAACATCATTGCTGAGATAGGATAGAACTAATTGCAGTAACAGTTTGTGTTATTGCAGTTAAACTGATACTCAGCTTAGGTATCCTCGATGAGGTGAGATAAGGGTTCACTCAGGTGCAGATACACAATACAGTTGGAAAAAGAGAAGCTAGGCTAGTCTGATAATTACACTTTTTTGCTGATGACTTCCTCTCAATGAAAGAATAGGATTCCACAAACAAAGTATGCCTTACTGTTTATTTACACAGAGAGAGAGAGASACACACACACACACCTGGCTGTGAACAGCTCTTGCTTTTTGACTTTGGAATCTTTGCTGTAAGCACTGCTAGCTCATGCTGCCTTTCAGCCTGTGTTACTATTTGCTAAAAACTCTCAGGAGCAGAGATGGATTTGGTTTAGTTCTTAATGCAAATTTCTTAACTGGTAGTTGTAGAAACCTCACCAACTGTGTTGAAAACAGTAGAAGAATATGTTGCAGAAAAAAGAAAGAAAAAAAAAAGAATAAGAATGGAAGCAAGAAGGAACCAAAAATTAGCTGAGGCTGAATAAGAAAAGAAAAGCCTCTGCAGACTAAATATCAAAGCCAAATTGAACGAACCTTCTGTCTTGTGTTACCTTAAGATGATCAAGTCTGTAATTGTTGGATTTGTATACTTAATGACACACGGATTTTTTAAATCAAGATTTTTCTCAAGCTCCAAGTACTGTATGACAATCTTAAACTTCAAAACCACCTAAACATATGTGGTTTAAAGTAAAATATCATAGAGAACAAGATTACTATAATCTTCCTTATGCTCTGTAATGTTACGGAATACAGTTTCACTAGATCACATAGGGATTACTTTTGAAATGAGAATTTCACTGCCAGAAACAATACTGGAATCATGTTGAATCCATTCAGATATACCACTTTTTTCCCTCCCCTTTCCCTGAGACCAAAAGATGGGTTTTGCAACATACCTAAAGACTGTCACAATACAATAGTTTGTGATGTGAAATGATTGAGATTTCAGTTCTAGATCTCAGCTCCAGTGAAACTCTGGGCTGTTCCAGTCTTAGACAGCTCAAATTTTAACCATGGAGTGACTTGGACAGCAGATAACCACTTATGACCAGGCCATCTGACTGCATCACTAAAGATAACAGTACTGAAGTGAATGCAGCCTAGTTGTGAAATAGCAATATTTTTTTTCATTACTACAGTACTTATTTCACTTTGAGAGGAAACTCAGTTTCCTTGGGTAAGCAGAAAATAAGGAACTCTTAGATAATTTCTTCTTACAGCACTTACTATACTGCTATCCTGCAACAGATACTTCTAAATTGGTAGATATGAGGTAAAAAAGGTAAAATACTTCAGTGGGCAAAAACAGTCATAAATTTTGTAGATTAGGAAACTCGCGTTAGTATGGCAGCTGTCATTAAACAAGTCCTAGGAAAGTCTGATACAGTATTTTGTCCCCATAAGAYGATGCAACAGTTTGGTGTATCCATTTCCTTTGCATGTTCCCAAATGGCCAATGAAACCATATGGTTCATTTTACAATTCCTATTTGTTTCACTGTGCCTACTGAAGGGATAGTCCATTTATAGGAGAAATGAACACTTTGTTCCCATAATGTTGTTTGCATTAATGCATTCTAGAGAAAAGGAAGCTTCTATAAAACACAGTGTGAGAAAAAAAAGTACTGAACCATGATTTTAAAGCTGATAAGAATGCCAATCATTTTAAAGTAAGAAAAAAAAAAAGCGTCTCAATATTTGTATTTATAACAGGAAAAAGTTTTTTTGGAGAGGAAAGATGCAGAAAAGGGCACTGTATTAGCTAAATATTGTACCTTACAACATCAGTCATTTCCTACTCAATAATACTGAAAGCGTCTAATTTGTAAGTTTTTCCATTTCCCTGTTATGCTGGTTTGTAAGTTCTGACATTGCTACTGGTATGTTAATGAGAAGCTAGTGTTCCATTAAGAGTAAACCATATGCTCTACCGCATACTGTGAAAGAGAAAGCATATAATGTGACTGTTGCCTTAGTAACACATTAATTCATTTTGTCAGTGTTGGCACAGATCATTTCATTTATAAGAAAACAAGTATAATAGTTTACCACATCTATAATATTTACAGTGTTTCTGTTACAAAACAGTGACAAAATGAGTTTAAAAAATAGAGTTGGGATAGTAGTATTAAAATATGGAATTTGTGGTAAAAAATGTTCCCATACACATTAAGAATAAGATTGGTGTAAAATTTCTTTTCACATTTTAACACCAAACTGTTTGCTTTTTTGCATATTTGTATTCCACTAATAATATGCATAAAAATATAGTCCATGAGAAACAAGTACATTAGCAGTTTTTAATGAATGCTAAACAAAATATTTCATACAACAGTTTTGTTAAATTACAACCATTACAACCTAATCGTATGTTAGTGTGTTACTCATAACAAAGCTAAACATTTATCTAGTTTTATCTGTTCTTCCAGATGTTTCTTAGTATTTTAACACTGCTAAAATACTGAAATTAAAGTATTCTGTTCTCTTAAGTGAGCGTATCTTACATTTTATTCATCAAAGAAGTAGGTACATATATAAATAAATAAATAAATGCATATTATATGCTTTAGACAGAAATGATACTTAATATGAATTGAGATACTGCAAAGATTTGATAAGGAAAAGAAGTGGAGAAGGAGAAAAGGTAATTCCTGTTATTAAAGCCTGCACCTGCAGAATGGTATCAACCCCACTTATTCTCAGGGCATTCCACACCTGTAAATGCATGTTTTTAACAACAAACATTTTACATCAGTAATGCACATCTATCACTTTATACCAAAATAAACAACATCACATTTTAGGTATCACTGTCATGAAAAAACATTTTCTAGTACAGCTACTCTCTTTTGCACACATCCTAAACAAGGACTTAAAAGTTGTTAGCAGTACTTATAGCTCTTTAACTATTTGGACAAAAGCAGATATCCTGTAAAGGTTCAATACCGTATGATTTGTTCATACTGTWTGGATAGTGGGTGATTTTACTCTAAAAAACATAAAGAAAGAATCTTCATAAAACTCTGCTGAGATCATCCTTAACAAATCTGTGATGTTGTGGGGTTTTTTTAGAGGGATTTGGTTAAGTACACTTTTGGAGCTTTCTAATGTAACTCAGGAACAACTTCCATTAAAACTTACTAAGTCTTATGAATAACAACTTCTGTAAAGAAAAATTAAAACAAAAATTATTGCAAAATAAAGCATAATAGGATGCTACCGATATACAACCACACAGAACAGAATGGGTCACAGAAAATAACATTGAAACATTTTATTTAATTCTTGTAGCTACTTAATTTCTTATTTTAGTCACTTTTATTGAAGAATAAAAATAAATCAGTAAAGTTTGAAAAAAAGCCCTCTTTCAGCTGTAGGCACTGTAGCCAATGAAATGTATTTGCCATCTGTATAACTGAGTTCCATTTCTGCACTGAGATGTTAATATATTTAGCTTAATACTGTGCTATTCACAGATTAATGAATACAGTTACTCATATTCGATGGATCTCAAATAATGTGGGCAATACATTTAATAATCTCTCTTTATAGCTAACAAAATACATCTCTCTTGTGAGGTGCAATACTACACATACAATTCTGCATTATTGGTAATTTTTTAGATTTCTAGATTTTTGCTAACATCCAATATTTGGTTAACTAAAATTCAAAGACATTTTTGCTGAGGAAATTGAAGTATTTATTTTCTTAGCTTCTTAAATGTAACCCCACACTGCAAGGTGGATGTCATACTAAGTAAGGTCACATGGTGGTCTTGAACACTTCATGTTTTTAGCAACCGTATTTAATAAGGAAAGCTAAGAAAGGGAAAGGCTTGTGAACCTGAGGGATACATAACTTTTATGGGAGCTATTCATCTTCATTTGACAGTGTAGAGTCCCCAGCCTTTTTCTTTCACGTTAAAATCAGTGRTACGACATCATCAGTATAAGAGACAGGAATCACAAGTGACCATCTCTCTATGTATACACAGAAACAAGAAAAAGAGGAAAAGATGAAATGAGAAAAAAGAGAGGAATAGTGACTTACAAAATAAGCAAGGAGTTCTTTACTTACTGTGTAATGGGAGCTCTTTTACTTTTCTGATATCATTAGGACTCTGAACTTTTGGAAAACTCTGGGTCTGACAGTTCTGTATTGATTTCTGAGAGGCTACTGAAGTTAGTTTAAAGTGAATAAAATCAAGTCATTGTCAAAATATTTATCCTGTTTTTATTTTGACTTACGCATTCAAAACATTTTTCATTATCAAACATAACGCTGTGCCTTCTCTGTGTGTGCCTGTGCATACTTCACAACTGTTATGGAAGAGTTAGATAATAGGCTTGTGAAAGTAAGTTTGATTAAGTATGATTTAAAAACACATTGTAGAATAACAAATAGCTAACATAAGCCTTTCCTGTAAAAGTCATTATGTTCAGGAGAGGCAAATAATAGCCTAAATCACATGAATGGAAGTTTACTGATTATATCAGATCACCACTAATAAACTTTGCAGATTGGCTACTGTTTCATAGGAAATCACAGTTATTTCTTCACTGTTATTACTGTGATTCACTTTGTAAAAGCCAAAGCTATTAACTTGAAAGATGTACAAAAATGTTTCTGAAGATAAAGACTGCCTTTTCAAAAGTGACTACTGAATTTTAGAGCATAAGTTTAGGTACCTATATCAATATATCTTTGATGAAACCTCTTTTATAGAAGCTTTTGAAGATGCACTTTCAACAAGCAAATAAGTTAACATCTCACTTAGAAGTTAGTTCAGACAGCTGTATCAAACCAGATGGTAGACAGTCATCTGAATACAGACCTGAAGTAAATTTTGCCCTGATCTCTGGGCAAACATGGACATCAAAAGTCTTCCRCATTTCTGCCAGAGATCCCACTTTTCTTACCATTCCTCTGGTCCTAAAAAGGGCAGTTAAGGGCAGTTTAAGTGCCCCACTGCTGTAAAGGTAACCTGCAACACCTGGCTGGGTGAGTAGATGGGCTGAAACATTGCCTTCTGCTGAAGTGCAGCTCATAAAATTATTCAGTGGATCGCCATTAAAAATTAGCTGAGTAGCCCTGTTTGAACACTTCTGAAAATCCATGTCAGTGAATTTTAATTTTACGTTTCTAATCAGTCAGTAGCAAGTATAATTTTGACCAAGCACAGAATACAGTGCAAGTTTAGAGTGGTGCCGTAAGGTTTATATACTGGTGTATATTTAAGTGGGTGTACCAAGGTGCTCTTCTCCTCCCCACTTCACAATGGCATGTTGCTTCTTAAATGCATTTGCTGCTGAGCAACATAGTCACTTAGTTAGACTACATGTTCTACTAGTTCTCTGCTAATGTTTCTTTAAACAATCTGGATCTGATACTATATCATATAGTTGATCTATATGTGTATAAAAGAACTGGGCTCATGTTTCATCATTCCTGACTGGAGAGGAGGAACAAAGAAGAGAACCAAGCTTCCTATCAGATTCCCCAGGGAAACCTTCTAAACCTCTTTCATCTCTAGTAAGTGGCCTGAATACCGATGGATACTAAAGGGTTGGTGAAATTCAGACGAATAATTTAAAACTCTTGAAAACTAAGGTACAAGCTATTACACTATCCATCAATTATTCCCCTTCATTGTTTGATGCATATCAACCCACATTCACAGGAGCAAAACTTAGCTGGTTTGGTCCAGAGTGGGCCTCTCTATAATATGCCACTTCACATATGAATCATGGTACCAACAAACACTGGTTTTCTACTGTCTTGACACTGTCCCTGCCAGATAGGAGCACCACATATAGAGGCTACTATAACAATAGACTTTGTCCCTTAAAGGTGACTCATTTATTTTTGATCTGCCTCTACCACTACTTTGTCTAGAGCTCAATTACAAAACGAACAAGATAGCTTACGAAATACAATTTATAAAGAAAAGGAAAATTGCTAAAAAAAGGAAAAAGCATCTTAAGTCCAATGTAGAATGCTAGAATGTTTAACAGCTATTGTCCTCTAGTCAATGGCAAAATGTCTAGCCTGTGACAAGTCTTGCAATATGTCCGTGGTAGCATGTAAACACAGTACAGCTAGTCATATCTGGCACACAAGCATTTTAACTCGCTTCTGACAGCCAGCTAACCAGAAGCTTGTTTAGATTTAGGGGGTGGTGGTGATGAATCTTTGGCAGTTGTAGAAATAGTAGCCTAACAACTTGTAATACATATAATTACTCTCCATATCCCCTGGTCAGCATATCTTCTGATATGTAAATTAGATGGAGCAAGCAGATGTATAACCTAGGAAGCATTCCAGATTCATCTTGATAAAAGTATGGTATTCATACAAGGCAGGATTCCTTTGTCTATAACAATGCCACGAGCAACACCAAAAATACATTCTGTGTAAAAATAAAGCTATTGACCACTTCCAGGGGCTACAGTCTACATGGAACACTTTCATCCCATCTGCCATATCTAGTAAACAATGTTATTTATCTGCATCAGCATCACACTAAGGTAGATATGTGATAAAAGCATAGGAAAAGATAATAGAAACTGCAAACATCTTATAAGAATTTGAGATATGAAAAAACTTGTGAATTCAACTAAAAAGTGAGAAACTGAGGGCAGAAGAAGAAGATGACAGTGTTAGAAGTCATGGCTACAGAGGCTACTTTTATGTGCATTGAGAAGATTTAGAGATCTCACTCGCTCTGCCTATCTACTTACCTATTACAATTAACTCCTCTACAGCCACTGAACCCCCTTCCATCCCATAAGCCTCTGACACTAGAAGGCAGGGAAACTCCTGAAACAAATACATTTTTTTTGTCAAAGTAGTCACAGATATCTTATTTCTTAGTACAAGGAACAGTCATGGGACACTTACAATACTAATATATTTTTTTCCAATCAATACTAATGTTTATTGAGCCCATCTGATAATTTAGCCAATTTCTAAACTGGTGAATATAAACATAAAAATGTCTATGTGAACCACTGTGCTTACAGCACAGGCACAGGAATTATTTTTTGGAGTGCTGTTGTAAGAACCTGTGACTCCATCTTGTCTCTCAGTGCTTATATTTGGGGAGGTAAATGAGTTGCCTTGCCATATTTCGTTTCATGAACACTGAGTATAGAAAATCTGCTTGTAATTTAGGAAACTTGATGATTTGGCATATTGTCACATGCAGCACAAATCAAACTAGGCCTTTTTTTAATAAGATAGAAGTTGTTGACACAGCTTGCACGTCTTTATCAAGACATGATGTTTGATATATAAAGAGCATTAACAGCATATTTTCTTTGCTTAACAATGTATTTGAGATAATGTAGCAAATCAAATCAGTACTCGATGTGCATGTTGCATGCTGTTATTCTCTAGATATATTATCAGGGCATTATAAAAGATGGGCATTTCTTTGTTAACTCGCAGAAAAACAACAATACTTTTTTCCTCTTGGCCAGATTCCCCAAATGGAATTGGAATGTGAGAGTTGTGATTTTCTATTTATTTATTTATTTATTTATTTATTTATTTACTGTGTCACAGTAGCTTGTGTTATTGCAGTGAGTTTAAGTGTGACTATCACAAATTTGAGTTTATCTTTCAATACAGAAATTTTGGATCAATACAATTGCTACAAAATCATTCACTGAACTCATTGCTGAAATGTTTGCGGATGCTTTCAAGCTATCTTATTTTAACCCCAGTAAAATTAACAGCCTTTTATATGGTTTTAAGTTACCACTCCAATGGTCCCAGGGAAAAATATTCAATGGGAATAGGGTAAGCTGAACTTGCTTTATTTTGTATTAGGGCGTGCACTGTTTGGTTAGAATATTTCTAACATAAGTGTGAAACATTTATATCTTTATTGGCCTGATCCAACATCCACTGAACTTCCCAAGACCTGTGGAAACTGAGGCAGGAACTTTAAATTTTTGTCATTAAATCATTAGGTTCAATTCAGTGGGTAATAACTTATTTTGCTATGCTTACCTTCGCAAATTCTAAAATTCTTAGTTTTCTTAACTACTGGCATCTTTGATCCATTACCTTCAGTTCATGCATCTTCATACTTTTAAAGTGGGATGGTATCTTGACCTCTCAGAAATTTTACTAGAATAGACTGGGCAACATGTCTACTAAAAGAAGCATTCTGAGGAAAATTTCTGACCACGTGAGCGAATGAAATGAGATGTAGTGTATATTTATAAGTTGGAGAGTTTTCTATTTTTTCTACAGTAGTCTTTTCAGTTTAAAACTTCAAGAATAAGGAAACAAATCTTAAAAGTGAGATGTGCMTACTTTTCTATTACATAATATTTATATTCAATTCATAAAATCAAATAGATGAGGTAAACACTGCTATATGAATAAACTATAGCTTAACTACTGTTTACTGTGCACAGGTAATGAAATGGCAGCAAATTTAGTACCTTTGTCACAACCTAAAGACCAATGATGTATATGCTGAAATTTATTATTTAGAGAAAGAATTAATAGTCTCTAATCCATGCAGATCATCTTGTAGTTGACCCAGAATTTTAAGGAAAGTCAGCTTCAGTTCAATTTAGCCCTCGGACCTCCCTTGTATAAGCCTCTTTGTAGTTCCACAATGGGTTGATTTTTATTTTATGGACAATTTTTGTGATTTCTAAACCATCAATATTGCTTTCCCTTTGGTCTGTTGGCCTCATCTCTATTTTTTTAGTTGTTCTTAAAACAAATTAAAGTTATCTACCACATATATTTTATAATAGAATTTTAAGGCCACCTAATTAACAGTTGGATAAATTCAGGATCTGCGTTGCTTCCCTAAAACCTCAGGTCTGAGAAACAAAACAAAACAGAACCCACGCTTAAAAGCAGCCTGCTAAACCTAGGTGTTTGATCTCTAAATTTGCTGTTTGTTTGTTTATTTTCTGTTATGAGTTCAACATCTGTTGCCTGAACTACTGTACTGGGTATTGAAAAAAGTAAAATCAAAGGAAAAAGAGCTTGCATTTTTGGAGATAGTCACCAGAGGGCATTTATGGACTAACTCAAGACATCTTTCTGCATTCACTGTGGGAACACTGAGAAATATTCTAAATTATACTATATTGATATGAAAACTAAATCACTGCTAAAAGAAATGGAGTTTAGATTTAAATTAGAATTTTATTTAAAAAGATCAGGAGAGAGATGACCAATGTTCTCTGGCTTCTCTAGAAATAATTGACTGCATTATATATTTCAGATAGCATGAACTTTCATACCACCACGGAAAAAAAAAGTAATGAAAAAAGAAAAAAGAAAGGAAAGTAAACATTGTTTTCCTTTATTCAGCATTCTATATATACATAATATGTAAGATGAGGAAGAAGTTACTTCTTTTTAAGACTGCTGCAGTTGAATAAAAGGACTGGGTTTTTTTAACATGATTTCATCTTCTGTGCTGGAAGACATACTAATTGATATTATTAATTAACTGCCTATCAATGTCTATAATAATAAATAATCTTATAAAATAATGAAGAGTTTCGAGAAATGATGAGGGATCAGGTAGTAAAACCTGATGTGACATGCCAACTGTCAGGCTAGGTCCACGAATATTTATTTACTTAAATAAACATAAAATCAAAATTAAAATCAAAATTTTGATTATAGTTTTTTGTGTATTTTCAAAATATTTCTAAATTTCACATGTAGTTAAATTTCAGGATGAAATGCCATCTTTAGAAATGTCTTCTTTGTCAAGAAGAATGTCTTTTGGCCAAGTTATCCCCAAGCAGAGAACCAGCTAGCACGAGCTGCAAAGAATTCAACAGAAATCCTAAGGAGCCATGCATCAGACAAGGACAAGTGTAAAATAAACCCTATGTTTAATAGTAGCAACCAAATACTGTGGTAGCCTAATTCTAAACTAGACAATCAAAAGCTTTAGTTTTTAATAAAGGAGATAAGCAGAAGGAAATGTATGGTGAAAACATTAGTAAAATTAAGAGAAAACACTTACAGATGAGTTAAATGCAAATTTTCTCTTTGGGTGGATAATGGAAACGTGGGTGGAAATGTTCTTTTTGGGTGAGTCCAGATGAAGTTAGCAGGATTTATAGACCACCATTTTAGAAAATGCCGATTAATTTCATATCAGTGATCTAGGTTTAACACCCAACTTTTCTTCCATAGCGGTAACAGACATTGATGAGAATGCATTTAAGGCTGAAAACTTGTTGAAATATATACTTTATACATAGTAACAACCAAATCATGTGTTCTTTTGTAATATGGGTATATTACATGTTTTCTTCTCCAGATTTATTTTTCCTTTGGAAAAGCCTGTATTTTTTTATTGCAAAGAAGAATTTTCATATGTATTTATAAGCCAAGGCTTAAAAATTGTAGTCCTCTTGAAATTCAAAAATTTTTCATACGTTCCATTTGTTTTGCATTTCTATGGCACAGTTGTGCTACAAGAATCCAGTGCCATCATGTAAAACTTTAAGTCCCATCTTTCGTCTCTTGTGAGTGGATACAAGTATTTTGCCAAATATTCTACAGTGGTTACATTTATTTTAACTTATATAGTGTTGATCAGAAAGTTCTAATTCAAAAGAAATAAAAATAAATATATTGACTGGGTAGTACAAGTTCAAAATGATCAAAAATCCTAAACACATAATCCTCTTCTAATTACAGCAGCAGCCTTTATCTGTATGTCTCCTCAAACAAATGTAGGGTTAACGCACTTAATGCCTTGAAGTTCAGAAGGATCATCTTCTGTTAGAGCATTGCATGGAATATACTTCAGAATAAAAGACTAGTATTGACAATGCACTGCTTTTCTATTTAACCCTGAAGGTTCAGGTGTCTTCAGCTACTGTTGCAAGGTAACCAAAGGAGAGGGGAGTAGCTACCTTGGAGGTTTTGTCAAAGATAGCTATGGACCAAATCATCTACAGTGTTGTATTTAAACTACAACCCTGAATTACACAGTAAAATGATACCTCCTGTATTGTACAAAACAACCCAATTCACTGACTGTTACAATTGCATACTGGCAGCAGAAAATAGACACCAGTTTCTGAAGTGTCTTCTTGATACCATACATTTCATTGATAGAGATTTTACTTGATCTATATTTAAAGTACTCTTATTCAAAGTATTCTTACAGAGATTGGGGCTTTAATACTGAAACTGTTTTCAAAATATAAATAAATTAAATAAAAAAGACATGATAGAGTTGAGCTTTTATTTCTTTGGCCATATAGTCTTCCAGAGCTGTAAATTATATACTAGTCTCCTATCTAGTTCTCTGAATGCTGTGTGATACCTCATGGAAATGGGTATTATATATGCTAGCTGTTTCTGAGTAAGTAGCTCAGGAATATCATAGATTTTTATATATATGTCTACGTATGTGCATGTATATACACACACACACACACACACACACACACATACCTATATATGTAAACAATTGACTCTCTCTTTATATATATGGACACAATTTTCAATTGGTATTTTTTGTTTTATTCATCACCATGTAAATCTAAGAGGCCCGAGTTTCACAGTCTTAAATGAGGGGAAGAAGAATGCTTTTTCATAATTTTTAATAATATTTATGATTCTTTATGAATGACTTAAAAATTGATTAAATATCATAGGTCTAGAGTAGTTGTGCCCCAAGGAACTAAGAACACTCTTAAAGGGCCTTAAAGACATGCAGTCTTCAGGTATATCACCTCATAAACAAAATTCAGGTATTACCAATGTCAGAAGAGAAACTTGGTCAAAAATTTGTTTTTTTCTGAGAAGAATGTGGGATAGTTAAGCTTTTCAAAGATGCTTTAATTTTTTTCGCCCTACAATACTTTTCCTACATGCCTGCTTATATTCATTATTTCTGCTCTGCTATCCTCCTTCCTTCCTTTCTCATGGCAACTGTCAGCGACTAGAAACTATRGCAAGAACAGAGCGACACCAGAGAATTGTCCAAAAAGGGGCAGGCTACATGGTTCAAAAAGAAAAAGCAAAGTCTGCAGTGCTGCTTGGAAGAGAAAYGTAGATAGAATCAGAAAGGAGAGACTGAGAAAACAGAATTCAAGATTGTGGGAGACAGGAATGGTGAAAGAGGTCAAATGAGAATCAAACAGAAGAGAAAGGAAAGAAGAATGTAGAGGAAGAAATGAAGGACCAAAGGCGTTTAGGACTCCTCATAACAATTAAGGGGGGCAGGACACAAGAGCACTGCAGATTTTCTCTAAGCTGCTGCACTTGTACGATCATCACATCGTTTTCATGTAGAAATGTATCAGGTTATATGAACAATCTGAGATCATCTGAACTTTTGATTAACTTAGCTGGAGAAGCCTGAGTACAGAAAAACTAGTAAAAGAGGTAGAGTATTGCAAAAAGAAGAACAGAATGAGCCGTGCTGAAAACAAACCATTAAACTAGTGGGAAATCAGTAGTTTTCCCAAGAACCAGTGTAGGGCCTAACGTTACTTAGTATTTTCATTAATAACACTGAAAAAAAAAGTTTGCTTTTGAGATTTGGTAGTGATAAAAAATTGAGAGGCATAATCAAAATATTACACAGAATGGCATCACAAAACTGAGAACAGAAATTAAAGAAATGAGATGAAATGCATAGAATCTAATCTCTTTTGCACCTTTGAGTCTAATAGCAAATTAGACTTCCCTTCCAACCCTGAATTTGCCTGAGGAATATTTATTTGGAAAAATTAGAGGAAGAGAAAGACCTGTTTGAATTAATTGATTTCTTTTTGTTATTAACCCTAGATTAATCAAGGTATTTCCAGGAGAGCTATGTAAGTGTCGTTGCCACTGAACAAAACACTGGTAGGATTACTTTACTACTGTATATAGTTGTGGTCATCCATAATCATTGATAAAAAAACGTATACTGAAATGACTGAAGAGAGGAGCTACTGGGATGACTGGGGTGGATCTTACAGGAAAGGATTAATAGAGATTGCCTTGGTTAGTTCAGACGGATGAAGGTGAAGTTCAGATAGATGTCTAAATCAATTCAGCAGCACGTGTGAAGATCTAGAACAGCTTGCCCACAGTGCAGTGCCAGCAAGCTACTTAACTGGTTTTAAGGGCCAGATAAATTTACATATATGTTTATAAATGCTTGTCTTTGCAGCAGGATATTGGACTCAGTGATCTTGAAGGTCCTTTCCAGGAAAGACAGCACTGACAGAATATGAACTCTGGCAGTAATGGAAACGGTACCTGTATAGACCCTCAGGCTAATATCATTTGTTCTTTATGTGTTTATTAGATTAAAAATTGTATGGAATTACACAGCATGACTAAAACACTTTCAAAGATAAGAAATCACTCTTTCTCTCTTCTAAACTCTTTGCTTAGAGGAAACTATAACTCCCACAAGTGGTCATTTGTTTCCAGCAAAATGTACTCTAATCTCCATGCTTATGCCATTCCATCTCTGCCATTAGAGATTTGTGGTGGAATAAGAGGAATTTAACTGTAAGAAGTGATAAATTCAGATTTTAATCTAAGTTCATTGAGATAAATATTTTAAAACAGTGAAAAGTATGAACAGAAAGGATTTTTGGATGCTATAATTTATGACTTCATAGCTGGCAGATTGGTTGATAAAGACTGATGATGCTATGTATGATAGATCTTCTTCCATCTGTGGGGAAAGAAACACTTTGAATGGGAGTTTTGGAACCTCTCTGCTGGACAAAGGTAGGGAGAAAAYATTAGAAACATCTGAGGTTGAAGTGGTGCTATGAGCAAGTGAAAGTCTTTAAGAGGAAGGGAGGTTATTGTCTTGTTGGTGGAGAAACAAAATTTTTTTTTCTCTGAAGTGTAAAAGCTGTGTATGAAAAAGTAATATAAACAGAATTTAAGAATTTAAATAAAGTTGAGTGGGCTGATTTGTTTTACAGGGATTATCACCCAGTGGATCACAGTGAGACTGACATATTTCTAAAATAACTCACAAACTCATACATTTTTCTCCAAAGTGCTGAAAAACTGTATGTAGTTTCATAAGTTAAAGACTATTAATGGACAATCAGACTACTTTTCCTGAGTGCAGGAGTTCTGAAGACTGGTCAAGCACCCTTGGTTTTACTCTGGATTCTCTCATGGTGAGTTGCAATGATGGTGGAGAAGACATACCAACATTCTGGCATCACTGCTACTTCCAAAAAAAGCTCTGAGAATTCATGATGGGACAGCCTAAGAAATTATTATCCCTATTTGTCTGCTCTGTTTCTCTGCTAGAGATTGACCCCCCCATCATGGAGGCTGGTCAGCAAAATATAGCCCTGTATTTCACATCCGGGTAGATGTACTAAACTGCCATCAATTAAGTATGCAGCAGGCTGTGGAGTGGACAGCATGAATTGAGGACTGGGCATACCTATTAACTCTTCTCTTATCTCTTCTAGGTTGGAAATAACCAGCAACAAAACAAGATATTTAGCGCCGTACTGCAACAACACAACACACAACACCAGAGCTTTTAGGAGGGCACTCAGACTTGTGATATGCAGAGCACAATACTTCACTTCTCTGAGCATCATTTTCCCAATAAGGAACATACAGATAAAAATATTTATCTACGGAATAAGAATTCTAGTATGCAAAAATTTCCTAGCTTCCACTGTCCATGTACATCACTGTGAGTTTTAAAAGTCAGACGTGAAAATACGGGTACTAAAGGACATATTTTTCAAGTTTTTGCAAATAACCAGATCATGAATAATGAAATTTCACTACTTTGAAAATGTCATTTTCTTGTTCTAAAACAACAGTAGATTTGAAAATAGGCATTTTTCTGTTCTGGAAAACAAACAAACAAAACCTTCCTGATGAATACTATCCCCAGTTCTACTGTGCTAGAAGCAATGTTGGATATTTGAAGCATTTGTGTTATAAAATAACATTGCTTCAAGTTTCAAGGCTGCAATGATAATAATTAATACTTTCTATCAGTACTTGATATTCATTGCAAGCACCAATAACATTTGTGACATTGTTGAAAAATCCTAATCTGAATGCTGCTGAGATAGATAAATTGCATGATTTTGGATCAAAGTGCAGTATCATTTAAACCTGAATTTACTTGCCACCATTTTTCCTGGCTTCTCCATCAAATGATGCTTTGTAGAGACTTTTTTGGGACCCAAAATGTTAACTATTCATTGGAATGTGCTGTACAAACTTAGTAACATGATGAATGGTATTTTAAGCATAAACATTTAAAACATATCTGTTCTGTGTTTAAATGTCAGAACAAAGCATATTACAGGAAAAACACCTACAAATGCAAAAAAGCAATAAACCCACAAAATACGGGTTAAAAATTTCCATATTTGATCTGGGTAGCAAATTACAGAGAGAGCAAAAACCCCCTACGCATAACCGTAGCTGCCAATTCTGGATCTTCCAAAAAGCAAGGGCAGGATACCAAGTACATGATTCTGCCTTGTGCCAAGCAAGCATCTATGAAAATGTCACCTTTATGCAAGTGAAACACAAAACGAGTAGAATTTGCCCTTAAATGTGAGGGGAAAAATGTTCTGAAAATAAACAAAATGCTTTTTACTGCTAATTAAAACATGAATCAATAAATATTTTCAAAGTTAAATAATACTGTTCCTCTCAAGCTGAGCACCAATCTGCTGGGSTCCAGCCAGGAGAGAATCTTTTCTAGCATAGTTACAAACAACTGATGAGTGGGGTGGAAAACAGAAACATGAATACAACTTTCACAGTAATTCAAACAAAGCTGAATGATTTATATCAGTTAAGGGTTCTTTACCCTTTCCACTTCTTTTTACAGTGGTCAGTACATTGCTGGTGAGATAATGACCTACAAGGAACAGTCAGATTACTGGAATTAAGATGTCAGTTTCAAAATAAACACCAGTTGGTGCAACAAAGCCTGCAGCTAGGATTAAGTCAGGACCAGGAAGACATTTAAAACCAAATTGAAGTCGAGTTACTGTTTCTGAACTGAACACATGCTATGGCATCCTATTTTATTGCACCCCGACCAAATGGCTGTAACTGATGATCTGAAACTGATTGCTAAAACTAGGCTAAGAATATGCTCAGGCTGCAATCCTTGCTTCAGATGCCAAATCGGACCAGATCCTCATTTCTTGTGCTATTGGACTTGAAACCTTCTTTGGTTTTCCCACAACCAATTTTTCACAAATGAGTCTATGATTAGGGAAACTGATCCCCAGATACTATCATATGCTCCTGTTGCTTTGTACATTAATTATGGGATAACATTCACAGCACAGAAGGTGTGGTAGGGGGCAATAAGGGTCACTTGAATTGAATTGCCATAAGTCACACCAACTCTTCCTCTTGGGCAATGCTTATTGGACTGTTGATCTTTCCAGATGCTTCAGGAATTACAGAAAAGATTGATATAAGATAATGATTGTAAAAAATTATTGAAAAGTGGCTACCAAGTTTTCAGAGTTGAATCCATGATCCTTAACAGTAACTCAGCAGTTAAGCCATGTTATATTTTGTGAACAAGTTTACACTGAACATGTGCAGACACAAATGTAAAACAATGGATTTCTTTGTTCTCTCTCCTGCACCTATTCTTAGCAAAACAGACAAATTAAAAACCCACAAAAAAAGCCAACTAAATGCTCAAAATAATGGAAAAGTTCTCTATAACTGAATTGTGGGAACCTTCAAGGAACCATATATTGCATAATGAACTCCATTTGGCTCTGCTTCTGTCTTACAGCATTTAAAAAAAACAGTTTATGCAATCCTTTACACAACACTGTAACATTAAGAAGCCAAAGATTAAGCTATTTTTTAATCTTTTTTCTTGGGAAGTCTTTGAAAATGTTAAGATCCTAATCAAAAGAATGTAAGCCATCTTTCTTGTAGGAAGAGTACTGTAAAACTGAAAGGGCCTGTATGCCCAGAACCACATAATATTCCTAAAAACTACCAATTGCAATAGAGCTTATAGAGTTTAATACATGAGGAATCACATATCTATACAACACAATTGCTGTGGTCATATTTTCCTAGTAGCCTTTACACAGTTTAAAATATGGCTACATATTCAAATACCAGAGTTGAATCAGCAGTTTTGATTTAAATGCAAATTCTGTGATTTGCAGGCCCTGCTTTTTAATACGTAGTCTCAGTTAGTTCTAAAGTGTTAGGTATTAGATCTGCTTATCCACTTGACCCCCCTGTGCCTCCACACCACAAAAGGTTAGTGTATACCAGTTATTCTGGACACATTTATCACACTATATTTTATGTCCATTAGGGCTTAGACTAATCAACCTGAAGGAGCAGACACATTGCACTAAATTTCCAAACAAAATATTAAGCAGACCAGTATGTCTGCATTATAGTTCAAACAGTCTTTAGAGTCACTGCTTTTATAACAGCCTGATGYATGTTTTAGGACTACCTACAGTACTTTAAATTTTAAAGTTACTCAATCATTTGCAGAGTTAACAACAGAGTTATTTCTGATTGTTAGGCACAGGATGAAAGGGTTCATTCTCTTTCAGAGATGCTACACAGATTTCTGCCAAGCACAGGAATGAGAATTCTCCAACCACAAACTGGGTCCAGCCAAGGATTTATGCAGCCCATGGCTACATCTGATCTCTACTTTTTATTAGAGACTCTGTTCTGGACTCTTTTCACTGCCTTCCAGCCTTCTGCTGTGTCACCCTGTCTTGGCTCTCTCACTTATGCCTGCCTACAGCTCTGCTACGGCTTTGTGGGTAGTGTGTGCTGAGAGCCATCCTCTTCTGCTATCTCCTTGCTGTCTAGCTGCTAACCACAGAGTAAGACCACAAGCCCAAATAGAATGGGGATGCCTTGACCTATCAAGTTAAAAGGAAGAAGTCTCCAGAACATACTGAATATCTGTGAGTACTCTCTTCCAGAGAGAAGTCAAGTCTTATGCTGTACAAGGTTGAAATGCAGTGTATCATGGGMGTATTGAATGTGTGGAAGTGTTTTGAATGCTGGATATTGGAAAAGACTGTGCAGGTATGGGAAATCAGGTGGTATAGGGGTGTCAAGAGCAGCGAATGGTGGTGGTGGTGGTGGTGGAGTGAAGGTACAGCATGAGCAGATTGATGATTCCGAGTATGTTTCTGGAGATAGTACAACCTCTACTTTGGTGTGGTAAAGCATAGAGGACAGCCTTATGGGAGCACTCTGTGAGATGCAATGGATGGAAGTGTACACATTAATGTGTCCTGCCAAATATTTGAAAATCCTGTCCATTCCTCCACCCTACTGTAATCTTAATGTGATTAAGGAATACTGAGATGTAAATAGTTACATCTATTGGTTAGTGAACTACAAGATGATGTTTGCTGTTACACTGCAATCATTTACATTTCCTTTGTGGTGAATTGTGGCAGGATGTGAAAGCGGTTGCATTATATAACCACAAAATAAAAAGTGGTAGAATTTATAGCAAATAAATTTGCTAAATCCTGCAATAATGAGAACTCTGAAGAGTCACTGCAACTGCTGCATGGTAGTAGGGGTAGGCTGAAGAAGAAAATTGTAGGAATACAGATATATTAGAAAGAGCACTACCATGCTTACAGCTGCATCACTTCAAGCATTCTTGATTGTACACTTCCTTTTTACTCTTTTTCATTTAAGCATAACGGCACAGGCATGTAGAGAAATAAGCCTACCGCTCTCTCTTCTTATTCATTACTGTGATGTGATATACCCTACTTTCATGCATGAACACAGACTGGAACACAATGTATTACATCACTTCCTATGTAATGTGCAGGGAATGCTTTGTAATTCCCATATGATCATTCCTTGTTTAATATTAATACTTTACCTTTCAACTCTATTTTCTTTTACACATTACTTAATCTTCATTTTACTCCTTTCAAATCAGGACAAACAGAGAATGAAATCTGGTCTGGTGGGTAAAATAAAAGCTGGAAGTGGGAGACCAGACCAATTTTCTTGCTATATAAAATCTTCATATGTGATTTTAGACAAGTAAAATCAGAGAAATAGTCCTTTCCTGACTCAAGGGAATATGCCATGAAGAAGAGTAAATGGAATATTTCAAAACATTTACTCTGGTATAGTGGGTCATATATGTTTTTCATACAGAGACATAGAATAACATCCTGGAGTTTATACAAAGACAATATACATTTGAAATGAAACTCTCAAAATGCTTAGACTAACATAGTTGGAGCAATATTAATTCAGCCCCTGTATGCATGTATCATGATATTGATTCTTTACTTGATCCTATCTGTTTTTGCACAGTCTCTGCTTCTTTTAATGAATAATTAGTCATGCAATATTTGACTAGTTATTCAATGTGAGATCTCTGTCTTTTTGAGTATTCACCACAGTATTGCAGATTTCTTCTTCAGTATTTTTGGTACTCTTACTGTACCAGCTGAATGCTATAAAAAATTAATAAATTTATCTTTACAAAGTTCTGTGAAGATACATGATGTTGTTATTCCTGCTCTGTGGGTGAGAACCTGGGGCACAGAGAGATTGTCAGTTCAACTGAAAAAGATATGGCTACTCCAGAAGAAATAGAATAATATCATCCAGTGAAGGACTGTATCATAGTGCATATATACAGAAGTATTAACTGCAGTATTTTAGGAAATGCACTATATTTAGTTGTTTTGATTTACTAACTGAGGAAGCAAAAATTTCATATTTAGAACAGTTTTTAATAAAAAAATTTGGAATTTCAGATCTAGAAGTAGACTTCTAGAACTATAGACTTGTTGATATGAGAAGTCAACTCAATAACTACTCTTTGTTTGGACTAACCCTGTGGAAGGGGTTTAAGATGCATATTTCATTAATAATTTCATACCTATCTTTTAATTGAAAAGGATTCAGCCTCACTGGACTCCTGTTTCCAATTCTGGTTCTAGAGTGTAATGATCAGGCTACTACTATTGTCCAGTATCTTCATCCTGACCCTCTTCCCCTCTGTTAATATGTTGCTCCAGCTTCTGCTACTTTCCTCATCTTCTGGGATATATTTCTGTATGCTGTGTACAGTAGTTCAAACACTTACTTGAGTCAGGCCATACCCACCTCCACTCACATTGCCTGGGAGCCAAAGGGGCCAATGCTCAGAGATCTGGATGGTCAGACTCTGTCCTTAGTTCCCCTCAGCTGCAGCAGCAAGGAAGACTGTTTGCAGAGATAGCTTTCCTTACTGGAGACGGACCATTCAGAGACAAGACTTCTGATCATATGTGAACTGAGATTTTTTTCACAGTCTTGTAACTATATTAACCCTAGGCAAGTTTCAGTGTGGACATCAAGTGTTAGTTACTTTTTACTCTTGACAGGACCATGATCCTCTCTGCTGAAGGTACTAGCGTATCTGAACAAATGAACTACAATAACTTCTTAACGTGGGCAGAGCAGTTGTTTTTTTTTTCTAACACTGATTTCAGAACTAACAGTTTTATTTTAGCTGAAAATTTTTAGACACACGCATGCATGTATGCACACACAAATACATAAATAAAATTAGCTTGAAGCAAAACACTGACATGTTAAATTTCAGGTAAAGCTTGGCAAAGCTAGAAACCACAGAAAAAACAGTTCTCATTATGGAAAGAGTTGAACAACGTTAGTTCTGGTGGTACTACCTGAGACAGTAGTGGTGCACGTAATTTAAGCCAATACTTAGAATCATCTAGGATTAAAATCTCAGACTGTTCTCAGTCCTTTCTTTTACCATTGGGTAAAGCTCCTCCGTGCAGAAAGTAACACTCAATCTGCTGGTTAACAATTCCAATATTATTATCAAAGCATGGCTCTTTTATAACATTGGAAACTTTACTGTACTGAATCAGAACTCACGTTACCAATCTATACCCCACCYTACATGCCAACAATTTCTGTGAGAAGAACCTTTTTTCTTTTATAATTACAAACATAAAAAAATTTAAGTGTTGTTTTTGATCTTCATTGCTATTGCTTAAATGACTATTACATATTTTATTTAAAATATTTTTCTGTCAGCCCAAACATACTCATGTCTATTGTCTTGATAGACCTTTTTACTGCTGTTAAGGTTTAAACATATTTACAGGTATGAATAAAATATTTAAGAAATTTAACTAATTAAGGTRTTAACCAAGAAATGCTCATATCATGTTTTCGTGAGACAAATTAGCAGTCCACTGGGCATTCAGAAATAATTTACTTAAAAAAGGGTAAAATAATACTAAATGCAAATTTTTCTTTATGGCTGGTTTTCTATTCAGTTGCACCCAGCTATAAAAGAGTTTTCAAAGAAATCTACTCATTAGTTGTTAATTTAAAATTACTTTTGAAATTAATCCCTTAACCTCCCTTGATATCTTTCTGACAACCTCCTAATCTCTTCAAACTGTTGGTTAAAAAGTGCACCACTAAATCAGCCTGTCATCAATTTTGTCTCTCACCACAATGACTCAAAGAGTTGCATCAACTAGATCATTTAAAGAAACCACAACTTTTTACAAGAACAGCTGCTGCTGTAATTTATAATGTATAACATAATCTCACATCCAAATTTGACAGAGTTTGGTAATGTCTTCCAATAATAAGCTGTGAGAGATTCTGTCCTGGGATGCTGCAAACAAAGCAGCAACAAATTATTAAGAGATATAATCACTGATATAATGAGAAAAAGAAAAATAGTCACTTTTAATACCAAAAAAAATGATGTCATGCAGACTCTTTTTTAAACTGCCTGTTTCAATTTTAAGTATGTACTGGTTTCTCAGGACATAATTTCCTGAGATTAGTGAATATGAATGAAAGTGCTAAGTGCTGACAATCTGAATTCTCACTTCCTTTAACACTCAAGTGCTAAATATTGCCCAAACTTTTGCTAAAATGTTAAGTATCTATCTTTTTTTACTACTAAATTACCATCAATTTGAAGATCTAGCAGCTACAGCCGTAGTATAGTAGGAAGAATAGACAGTGTGCAGGAGAGGTAAATTCCAAATCATGGTGAGAAAAAAACATCCAGTTTTCATGACAGAGGAAATTGCTCTACTTCTAAGAGAGAGCAAGAGAGTAAGTCAAGTGGGATAAGACTGGGCAGTAGTATAAGAAGAGCTGAAGTAAAATGAGTCGTTACTAGGGTTGTGTATTGATCAAGTGTATTCTTGCAGACATTTTGGAAAAAGTCTCAGGAACAAAAGCATCTTCATGGACAAATTCTCACTAAAAGTTTTTTGATCAAGTCAGGCACTTATGTGACTAAAATTCATTGTATGGTTTCATGTCTACATACTGGGTGTATAGGTATTGTAAGAATATTAAAAGAGGAAATTGGGCATAGGAAAGCTTATAGGTGCGGAGATAAGATGGATTAGATAAAGACTCAACCTTCATTTAGAAAACTGCTATTAGTACTATCTGGCAACCAAAATATTGGTTGTTATTATTAAATTGCACTGGAACTTGTGTCCCTCATCCCTTCCTGTGAGCAGTCTGGGATGGCAAGTCACTTTTGATGCACATGAACAATAATGAAGGGGAGGAAAGGGGTTGGCAGAAAGCAGGTCCACATTTTTTTAATGGAAAAGTTATCCACTCAGCAACAAAGGTGGTGAAGTTCCCAGTTTGAAAGTACTTTACAATCAGAGGCCTCATCAAGAGAGTCATTTTCAAAAAAGCACCACACTCCCTCATTGCAAATGAATAAAAAGCTGAGAAAACAAGCAGAGAATAAAGCTACTCTCAGCCTGGGGTTGGCTCCGTAGTGTGGCCTAAATCAATCCCCATCCTTTTTTATGCAGAGTGCACTTACATGCTGATGTGATGGCACAGTTTTGTACAAGAGGTCCCAGGTTTGGTAACTCGAAAGTGGCTTATACAGTTCTTAAAATGCTTTAAAGGAGAAGGCATGTTGTCTGTAATAAACATAATCGTATACCATAATTATAAAACTGAATTTGCTCCCATTAGAAACTGAATATTACTGTATTGATTTCAAAGGAATTATACTCTCTTAGAGAACCTCTGTATTGTTACTCATGATTATCTTTACAGCATAAAATAATGTAAAAGTAAATTGCATTTTACCAATGTAATGTTTTACCAATGAAGCAGATTGTACAATATTCATTTTTAGGGACTTTGTATCCTTAGTACACACTGTCAATAATTCAGTACAATAATGAATGCAATAAAATTATAAAAAGTATTTAATGTCAAACTAGAAAGTTTTGCTTCTTTTAATTTTCCTCCTCCTGCTTGAGTCTTTGAGGCCTTACAGCTCTTCACCAAAACACTTTTTTTAAATGACAGTTTAGAGTCTCTCTTATTTAAATGTCTCCAAAATTATGCTTGAAGAAAAACACAAAATATTGCGAAGACTGTGACAAAATGGAAAAAGTGTCATCACAACTCTATGGATATATTGTAATTTGCATTTCTGCAACTCATTTTGAAAAAAAGTTATCTTTTCAAAATACAAAATAGATGGCAAAAGCCCTAACTATGAAGCAGGTAGTATGCTTGTGGATAGCCTGAGTTACCAGTTTACATCTTCTGTATCTTCATATAATGATCTCTGAAAGGTTACAATAAAAGAGTAAGAAGGACTAGTAAAATTCTATTTGATGGGATGTGAGACTAAATTTATCATATCACATCAATATCATCAAGTTTTCCTTCTAACCAGCATGTGGAAAATTGCCTTAGCAATTAAGAGACAGGAACTGTAATAAAATCTTTTAATATATCCCTCCTGAGATTGATGYATTTTTTAAATGTGACAATACTATATCATGGCATGATACTCCTACATCATGATTTTGATGGTGTATAGGCCAGGATATGACAAACATCATACACCACTGCATTTGCTCCTCATGATACACACAATATAGAGGAATGCAGATATTCAAGAATTGGCAGAGACTGTGTTGCCTTAGCTAGCAGAGATTAACATACCATGAAAAAGAAAAAACTTTGTTTATGTGCTCATGTACTTCTGCTACTAGAACTAAAAGATGCATGTATTTTTTGAGTGTTTCAGGATGAGCTGCTGGAAATGTTCACATGCGGAATAGAGATAATTCCTCTGTAAGCCCCAAACAGTAAGCAGACTATCTGAGGATTCTTCTTCCCTGACATGTGTCTTCTGAATTTGGCAATATGTCTCCATGTTTGTGGATACACTAAAACAATGTACTCTCAAAAACAATTGCTTAATGTAACTGCTTGGCACAGGTGAGGACTTTACAGACTACCTGTAAAAGTGTTTCCTAAATAGAACTGTTATAGCAGACAATGAAAAACATCAACTCAAATTACAGGAAAGAGACTCATGAAAGTATAAATGACGCAATATAAATTTATACAACAAAATATGAGAAGAATAAAGGTAGTTTGCAAACAATTTTATATTTAGTTCAGTGGAAGAAAAGGGTCAGAAAAGAGACCGTTTCATGAAGTTTCCCAAACTGAGCAGATCAGTCTGTTATCTAATCACTTTTTAGCTGTATATTGAATGATATGCCTGACTTATATGGCAAATAAAATATCTCACACGTTAAGAGGTGAACTGAGAAATATTTGGCCTGTGGGAGTTTGGTAAGTCATTTAAATGAATTCAACCTCAATGGGGAAGCCCATTCTTAAGACCAAACCAGATTCTTAAGCAAATTTTGCAGAATGGTTAACTAACTACTAACTAACTAACTAACTACTAACTAACTACTTCTAAATGTTATGGAAGAGGTTGCTACACCTATATAAAGAGAGTTCACATTCAAAAAAAATATAACAAGTGAGTCCCAGGTAATATCTTTTTGCACTTTTATGACTCAGAATGAACATATTAGATACACTGCAAACTTACAGAAATCTGTGTTGCAACAAGTCTCATATCAGCTTAATATGTCTTTCCTATGAAGAAGCTATTGTGCTAACTGAACTTATGCAAGACCCAGATATTACAGAGAGTAAGCGGGATGATTTTCTTTGTGGGTGATATAATCATTATAAAAGCAAATGAGAAAGCTCATTTGAAAAATTAACTCTACCTTGGTTTAATGTGTTTATTTCTGAGAGACTTGTTTCCTTACATTGTTGTTAATGCACTTAGGACCCATGGGAAATGTGCTTTTTCTGGTCATAAATGAAAGATTTGGTCATAAGGTCTAGAAAAGGGCTTGAAGTTTCTTCCAGGGAAAGCTGAAATCTGTGTGTAAATCAACTTTGCCTGTGAAAGTCACATAATTGAACTTCTTGTTAGTGTTAGATAATTATTGTGGGAAAATTTTCCCTTGTTTGTCTACTTGCAAACTCCTGTGGTATAGAACATGCTGGAAAAAAAATAGCTTCTGATCATTCAGAATCAAGAATTCTATGTGTTTTGACATGAGAAATATGCTTTAACTTTACATCAGAAAAAATATATTAATATGCTAAGAGTGCATTCTGGTGTATCGCATTTGGGGCTACTAACTACTAGTACCAGTATATTATCACTGTCACATTCGTCATTACCAGGCCCTCTCGAAAACAAAACAAAACAAAATAAAATTTACTCGCTATTGAGAAGACCAAATCACCAAACCCACATGCCATTTTCAGAATTCTTTAAGTACTTCATAGACACAGAAGACGACATAAAGACCGCAAGTTTCAATTCTAATTTGTATTTCTATGAATCTAAATTTTTACTTCGTTGAAACATTCTGATTTAACTGGGACTGAGGAACAGGCAGTGAAGGTCTGTTGCTTGAATATCATAGTCTGTAACTCCTTGTCTCCCTGATATGGCTAGTTTTCAAAATCCTGCTGCCTTTGTAACTATCTGGATATCCATTCCTTAAACCTCATGTGCTTGGATGGTTCAAGCTATCAGGTGCTCTGACTGTGTGGCAGCAACTTTCTGAAATCCCTGAAGCACTCAGCTCCCACTTAGGCACTTAAACAGATACTCCAAATGACTATTTCTTTCTATCCAAGCTTTCTACTCTAGAAGAGATTTGTCTTGCAATCACACTAGTTAAAATCCAAATCTCTCAACTGACTCTAATTTAGAACAATGTAAATATCAGAATCTGATTATGCCCTTTTCAGTGTCTCTCTCAACTAGATAATATTTATGGTGGTAAGAGTCATGTCATCTTTGTGAAAATAAATCAATATTTTATACATTAAACATTACTTTTTTTGTAAAACAAACATTCTGAAAAATTTCACTCAGGAACTATGAACACATGCATCTTGGATAATATGAAATTGTTTGTTATTTTTAAAAAATATATAGAATACAATATTCAATGTATAGTAGCACCTATTTACATAATATAATTTTAATTGATATAAAACAGAAGGCCTATCAATACCATTTGGTTCAAATTTTCTCATAAAAACTACTGCTGAAATCCCATAACACATTTAAATTTTAATAAAACTTATTTGTTGATGAAAAACTGTTCTATGAAAAAAAATCAAATACTTCTAAGATAATGTCATATTAATGTCTGGCCTGGGTGGTACTGAAGGAGATAAAAATGAACTGATGGTATGTGACTGGAATTTCACCTTTCTCTGAATCATCAGATATTGATTATTGATGAGGTAATATTTATGGATCAGTGACTCAATGTTATATTGCAATTTTTGAATAGTTGAACATTGGTAGAATAACTCTGAGTTGAAATTGTCAAGGTTAACACAACATCATTCCTTTATAAAAATAAGCAGTGTATGTCCACCTCTAGAATATGTCAACAATGCTTGTTCCCAGTCAGTCCCTCATATGAGCTCCTTGTGATACACTCCGAGAAAGCTGCCACATCATCAGTAACAATATCCACGGTAGTTTAGCAGTATCATCAGAAGGTTCATCAGTTTTCCCCACATTTCCACCAAATCTGAAATACCCCCTAATCCTTCAATAGATCAATCTTCCTGGCACACTTTTGCTCATTTGCTCAGGTTAGCTCCCCTGTACAAAAGCTATTCCAAAAAAAGTCGGAAGGCCACTATTTTTTTTTCTGGATAACCAGGCTTACGAAAAGAAACTTACTTGTTGGTGGGCAAAAGATGAGTTCATAGGCTGATCAAATTCCCTTTCAATCCCAGTTCTTTTGGTTCTGGGTAGGAAAACCACATTCTAGCATAATATTTTATGTTGTTGTTATTATTATTGCAGTTGAACTTAGATCAAGCTTCACTGTGTTAAGCAATGAAAAAACAACAAACATTTCTGCCTCAAAACATCTTCAGCCTCAACAAGCATAAAGAGGTAATGCCTGGAAGTATCATAACCAGTTACAAACTGGGAACTGAATTATGTCAAGTGTTTTAGCTCCAGGCTTAAGTACTGATATAGGCAAGTACACTCAAATATACCTGTGGGGATATACACACTCTCAGACACACACACACACACACACACACTTATAGATAGATACATACATACATACACATATATATAGGTATGTGTATATATAGATATATATACATATACACACATGCATACACACATATACATATAATTTTAGGTGCATGAATTCCTTTTAAAAGGAAATTCACAAATATGAATTATTCACCTTAAACTGAACAAGGAGGGTTACATACCTCAAAGTGAACTAGCTAGCAGGTTGTCATAACTGACTAAACTGCCCATAATAAAGCACAGGAAGGAGGACAGTAAATTCCACTTTTTCTTTCGCATTTATGTATTTCTCTAAAGTCTTGACCTAAGTGCCCATGAAAGACCAAGATTTACAGCTCATACTCTCACTCTTGACTGACACTCTTAAATCAGCCCCTTCTGTATAGGCAGTTGTCTTCCTATACCTCCGGAGGCCAAAATGCTTATTATATAATATTTTAGTGGTTAGTATATTTAACCAGAAGATAGATCTTATAGGTTCTACGTTCTCCTTAACCTGATAATGTTTAAATGACACCTAAATGACATCTGCTAGATGTCATCTGGCAACAAAGCAGTTGCAGAGGGAATGCAACTTACTCCCCACCTCTTTAGGTTAGGACACTGAGCAGCAAAGAGTTCAGAGAGAAAGAAAAAGAAGGAAGCATTAATTCACAGCCCTGTGATGAAGATTTTCTACTAGAAGATCTGGGTTTGGTGAACTCAGTCCTAATTTCAAAAGGTTGAACATTTTCTCAGGCATAGACAGTTTTAATATTCTCATGCACAAGGCRGATTTCTTAACTGATTCTTTTCTGCCAATATTAGGTTAGCTTGTATGGATATTGTCCTACTAGCCTATTACGTAAGGATTTGGGGGAGGATTGGTAAACATTCCTTTGGAATAATTCCCAAATTTATTCTGTTAATTATATAAAAGGAGTGTTTCTGTATGAGCATGGAAGTGAATTTTACTACTGGGTGAGAAAGTACAATGGTTTTTCCCTACTCGATTTATATTAATTTCTATGAGCCTATATGAGTTCAAGCATATTTTCAAGGAAGAGCATGTTACTTTTAAATTTTAATATGAAACCTAAGATTCTTGTCTACCAGCTCCAAAGAACAGTTCTCTTTTAATTCCAATGAACATGCTTGAGGAGGGCCTTCATAAATGAGTGGGGTAACATTTACAGAACACCATTTGTGCATTCGGCAGCAGTCCTCACACTGTCTGTTTAATGGAATTGGCCTTCACTTCTGTTTCTGAATGTGATGAATGGCATCATTCAATAATATATGTTTGTCAAGTTGCAATCTTGTGCAGTGTTAAGCACAGTGTTAAGCAAGGTCGAGCCTGCATATAAAATATATTCTCTAATAAAAAAGTAAGACAGAAAATGACAGGAAAAAAATTGATGTAGCCGTCTCTTTTATTGAATTTACTGAGAGGACATTAATTATTGGCAATTTTGTTTCACATTGGGTTTACTGCACACAAACTGGAGAGAATTGTGTCCTGGAATCTAAATTAAAAGAAAAAAATCAATGTCCTTACTCATATTTTTCTTACAAAATCCTTCATTGCTTATAAAAATGGGCACATTAACATGTGAGTAGGAAGGTAATTACTATTTATTTACATGTGCTAAGTAATAAAAATGCAGGACGCATATGCACAAATGCATGTTTCAGATGAAGAACCCGTTCCTTTTGTAATTGCAAAATGGCTGTGAGACTGTAATTCTTATATGCTAACCCATCAGTAATTTTAGTAGTCCTTTATTCCTAAAAAGGATATTGATAATCCATACACTTTTGAACAATTCCATGATGAATCTTTCTTCAAAAATACCTAAATAAGATTGTGGTCTTGCTTATTGAGTAATAAGCATCCATCAATACTAATCGTAGCTGTTTAAGGTACATTCATGGTAAACCACAGAAAATAAAAAAGACAATTAATGGCATACTGACTAGATCAAACTTTATTTGGGCTAAATCTACTCTCTCAGGAGCATTTTCTATTAACGTTGCTTTCTGCAAGCAATAGAAGTTTTAACCTTGGTGTAGCAGATAAGTCATTGATCTGTCATCAGACTTTTTCCTACCTCCCACAGTATTGCGCTTCAAAAGTTTGTTTGGAAATGAAACCAAATTCTATGTTTCCTCTACAGATGGTTGACCTCTTTCAGTTAGTGGCTGCATTACTCATTTAAACAATTATACAGGTCAGAATGGTGTAATCTAAATTATTTAGTCTCTGGGTGTTTTTCAGACACCACTGACAGTCCGAGAGGATCCAGCTGCTAGTTGTACCTGGATTTGAACTCCACAAGATAACTGAACTTTAGTTAAAAGTTTCAGTTGCCATACTTTGCTCCGACTGCAAGAGCGCATAGCTCAACATTACAAACTGCTCCTGAGGGAACTAAAGCCTGGTAAGTATCAAAATGTGCAAATAGCAAGACTAATTGTTTCTTGCCAAAATGTTCATAATAGTTTTCACTTTTTCGGAATAAAAATACTTGGATGTTCCTTCATCATGCAAAATATCTTAAAAATACCTTTTTTGTTTGTCCCCCACAGGGAGCAATTCAAGTCTACCAAACAGACTAGCAAAATATTATGATAACCTTTTCTATCCTAATTTGTACTGGAGGCTGTGTGTGTGCTAGGATCAACATTAATTACTGTATAACATTTCAGCTGTGTAGTTCATGGAAATGTCAGGGAGTTAGCTAAAGGGGCTGTGGGGTCCCGATAGCAGCAGGGGGTAAGTGGCCTCAGCCATTGTGCAGCATGTGGCTGATGGGATTTTACAGAAATAGAATCCATAACTGAGGTGTTAAAGCTAACTAACCCCAATAAAAAGTTATGTTTCGCCAGGGAAACCATCGCATAGATGAAGTGTTCACTAGCAATTACTTGCATTTTCTAAGAAAATTTAAGTTAATAAAGTCTGAGTTTCAACAGTTAGCAAAACAGACTGTAATAATGATTCTACATAATAAGGGATCTACTTTGTTAAAGTTAATATATCAGTTTGAATTAATGCATTTTAAATTCAGATTCCTTTTGCAGCTTGAATCCAAACTAATTACAGGTTTTAAATTGTCACTAGTAGGAGCTCAGCCAAGGCATATTTCCTCTCTTCTTTAGTTGCACCCTGAGAATTCATGAATCAATTTTTTTCTGGGTCATGACTTTGCCCCGCCAGAAGCAGAGAAAACCCTTCAGTGTGAAGAAAATTTAATGGCAGGGATCCCAGTACAGGCAGAATTTGCACGCAAATGGCTATGAAGTAAATGGCAGAGGAACTTTCCAATGCATGAGAAAGAAACCTTAAAATCATTTGTAGTAATCCAAACAGCAATGAATTAAGCAAGTAGTTTTAAGCATAGCAGCATCTGTGTCTGTCGTGGCAATTTAGGATTGTTGGATGATTTAGGAGAGGGTTGCTTTTGCAAGCCTTTTTTTTAAACAGTAGAGGTCACCTTAGTACAAGTCTCCTCTAAAAAAAAAGCCCACAACAACAGTAAAAATCCTTTTTCTAGCCAGTACGGATAAACTATGTGCTTCAAAACTACTCACAACTTCCTTCTGATGTTATATATAAATTAGAAAAATAACCCTAAAATACATTGTTCGTTTAATTTCACTCTATTTAGCTATAGGGATATTGAGTATGGAAAGAGGATTTTTAGAAATCAGTTTACAGGGTTAATCAGTGATCTACACAAATAATTCATTCAAATATCTGAAAATTAATTTCTTGTTTAAGCTTTACCATTATATAAAGATCTGTCAGGCCTAGATTTTTTTTTGTGTGTGTTTTTTTTTATTTACCATGGAGAAAAATGTGACAAAGTAATTTGTTTCTTGGGAGGAAATTCTCAGACATAAATTGCACCTATCAAAATTCACTCATCTTCATTAAAAAAAAAGCATTCAGAAGCCTGACAAATCAACAAAAGATATGGTAAATTAACATAAAATATATCCAGCTTAATACAAATTGACAAAGCTTTTTCTACAGTATTTGTTTTCATGACATGGCTACCTTTTATCAGCATTGTACCTAACATCACCTTGGAAACTGCTTTCTGGAAAAGCTTTACCAGACACTGAGAATGAAAGTAGCAAATTATTTGATAAATACTTAGAAGACATAGTGAAGGAATTTTTGTAATAATTTATGACCTATCAGAAATAGATGCTTTTCAAAAATCTGGCTGTTTTAAGTGTTTATACATTTCCAAAGGTATTATGAAAAATGCTGTACAATAGCTTGCTTTACATGCAAATATAATATTTAATATTCAAATAGTTTACATTAGCAGATTCTGACTTTAAAAGGTGTAAAATAACTGTTTTGTCAATCTTTTCCTCCAAATGAGGTTTTTAAAGAATACACAGTAAAAATTTTAGTTAATATCTTAAAATTATTTTCCTTATACATTGTCACTTCAGAAATGAAATGCCTGGGACATTCTTAAATGCTATTTTATTTCTAAATCACTCTATTAGATTTCCTCCTTGAGTGATTTGTGACGAAAACATTTTTTATATATGTATATATATATATTTCTGATTATCAAACTGCATTAGACACAAAAGTCTACTTGAAACTAGTTTACAGTTTAAAAACAGGTCTAATAAGAGGTGAACGCTGAAAAATACGCAAACAAAATGGCAGACATGAATGACTTCATTTAAGGCATAATTGCTTCTCATCAACCCAAGAAATCATGCAGAAACAGTCCCTGTTTCAGCCAGCCGGGAAGAGACTAGAGAAATCACTCAGGCATAGTCTCTAAATGGAAGGTCCAGTCCTGGGTCTCCGCCAGACAACTGCTCCATACACAGATCCAAGCTTAAAGACAATAGTCCTTAGAATCACAGTTCATCATAACAGATAATTATACAGCAAGTAAAACAATAAGGTATTTTGGCCTTTGAATATATAGACTAATTGTGGACTATGGAGTTCTGCCTGGGAGGCGTAAAACACACCCCTCTGTGAGTCATTTTATTGTGGTGAGGAGTAGCATAAATTTTGTGGAAAGGGATTTTAGGAACTGGTGAGTTCCATATGTTGTTTTTTTCTGTACGTCTCGGGCACATGGCCAGAGTTTCCATGCACACAGCTAGAAGCTTTTTAAAAAAAAATTCTTCCTAGTTGCCTGTTTAAATGTTTTAAGGAACAATTTTTTTTAAGCTAAGTCAGGAACCACAATTATTTTCCTCTTTTAACCATAATAATGTTTCAACCGGCATAAGGTGGAAAGAACTATACTGGTCTTTTCAAAAGGAAAATATGTTAAGATTATATGTGTTTTTTCATATCAATGAATTCATAGCACTGGGCCAAAATATTCCCTGAAACTATTCTATGCTATTTGTTTTCTGGATTGTTTGTAGAGACAAAAAAAAAATCGGGGAAGGAAATACATATAATTCAAGCCTGAACAGCTTTTGAATCATTTTGAACCTGTCTTCCTATTTTATGCTCAGCCAGTTCTTTTACTTAAAAAAATGACAAGCAAGCAAACTCTTTTATAGCAAATACAAGTGTTAGTTCTTGGATGCCAGGCAGAGAGTGCAAATGCATAAGGCAGCTGACCCCCTGCACTAGGAAACAAGTACCCTATCTCGGCAATTTGTGCAGCCCCACTGCCAGCCAATTAACTCGAAGTTGAGTTTTGACTCAAACTCATGACCCTTCAATCCACACAGTCATGTGTTACATCTGGTATCATTGAATCAGTCCTTCCATTTTGGCTTTTTTTTTTTTAACCGTCCACTTTCTTTCTGCCAATTTTTTTTTTTTTTTTTTTTTTTTTTTTTAACTACTAATGATGATTCAAGAAGCTTTGTACACTATCTGCATATTTGTTTGTTTTTGACTAGAGCTCCCTTGGAAAAAATCTGGCATACATTTTTCTTTTCTAAGAATACCATTCAATCCTGCATTTCATGATACCCTTTTTTCCTCTTCTGTACTATAATGGTGACCATTACATCATGTACCCTGAGGGCTGTGCTTAAAAAGAGAAAGGATGGTGAAATTAGCAAAAATAAAAGGAACTCCCTGACTTGAATTCACAAACTGTGCTTGTTTTTGTTAAACAAAACAAAATCTGCAGTGACGGTAGCAAGTTCAATAACGTGTAGTGCATACGTTTTCTCTCAGCTACAATGCACCTTCCTTAAGAAATGCTTTTAAAATATTGAATGTAAACTACTGAAGATATTAAGTAGTACTCCCCAAGCTGTGAGTACATTTCTTGATTTATTTTTAGTGTTTTTCATCAGAGCACAATTTATTATCCGCAACTTGTTTTCAACTCAATTATTTGCAAAATTCTCTTTTAAAAATTCTAATAAAATGAAGAGAGGCAGTTGATTTCTTTCAATTTTTCAGACATCAGATCTGAAGAATTAGAGTTGAAAATGCACTACACTAGACGCTTTTATGCAGTATTGCTTTTCTAACAATCTTATTTATGCTACAGCAGTAGAGCAAATGGTAGTTACTGTTGGTAAAGATAGATAATTCCAATGGTGAACATGTAATCAGGCTKTCAGGGTTTAAAACATTCTTTTTTTCCTCACTGTGTCTGCACTGGATTTTCTCACTCAGCTATTGCATGTCAGTATCTTTCTATGTAAGTCTTC
This sequence comes from Apteryx rowi, assembly GCF_003343035.1. NCBI lineage: Eukaryota > Metazoa > Chordata > Aves > Apterygiformes > Apterygidae > Apteryx > Apteryx rowi. Next base: position 552,339 of record NW_020449197.1, on the reverse strand, counting down.
TATTGCCTTTTGAACCTAGATGAATGTATCATTGCTCATATATACATATATAAATATATATGTACACACATATGTTAGTGTGCGTATCCAAAATCAATTGAAAAATTAATATTCTGACACCGACGGAAAAGTCCATGTTGGTGCGGCAAAAGTAGTCATATTTCAAATGTTTTGTGCATTTATAAAAATATTTTGTGACTATTGTATATAGGTATGATAATGTAACTGTATCACACATAATAAGTTTTTAGTCGTCAGTGAAAAAGAAATGATACATTATTATTGAATGATGTGATATTTAAATATAAAAGCAGTTGAGTACCCTATCAGTTTCCTCTTAATATTTTGCTGGTATGAATGTTTTTCTGACTTCTAAATAACACATTTGCTAAAATGAGCTCTGCTAGATATCAGTTTGAACACAGGCACAATGTGTCTCAGTCAGATTCATAAAACAGATAGCTGAACTAGAGTTTGACTTTTGACATCAACAATCTGACTTCAATATTTCTCCACAAAAAGAGACTTCTGACTCTCATTGCTGTTTAAATGTGATGGATAGCTTTTCAGCTGCTGACAGCAATGAATATAATAAATGTAATCATCCACACTGGGGGCTGAATATTTCTATTTTTTAAGTTTTCCATCTCGCACATTACAAATGAYAAAGTAACACCTGCAGTATTACAGTAACTCCTTTCCCACAAAACTGAAATACAAAAATATTATTATAAGTTGTCTATGTATTAGTACTTCAGTGCTAAATAAGCTTTTAATTACCTACATTTATTTTTTTTTCTCTAAGAAACACTTGCAGAAACAGAGCTTAATTTGAGCTCTGTTTGACTTCTCTGATCATCTGGGTTTTCATTGTCATTGCTTCATAATAATTTAATGTCATATATAATGACATAAAACCAGGGAAAACCAAAGAAGCTGCCAATCTGAACTGATCTAAGCGTTCATGAGTATAAGCACAGAAAAGCCTGATTTGTTTGTGCCAACAACATTCAGCATGGTCTGTATCTAACTGGGCTAGTGTTTTCTTGCTGTTTCATTTTGAAATAGTCTTTCAGTATACAGTGTACTGCTTAATCAGAGTGTTTTATCTAACACAATTAACAAAATGAGTGAATGTATATATTGGCAATACATAAAAAAAGTATTAAAATGATGTTTACCATTTAGTTAGCTAAACATTTTACCATCCTGTTTTTTCATTTGCTTCATGTTTAAGCAACTATTATTATGTTTGTGACCAAAACTGTATAGCTGGACCACATGCACAATTCAAAATTAGTGCTAAACTTTCATTAAGTGACATTACAGAGAAATATCTTAATGAAAAACTTACTTGGAAGCATACAAAACTGCAGTTTGTATAATTTCCCCAGTCTCTGGAAGCAGTGACTTCTCTTACTTTACATCTAATTAAAAGTTTATGGAGATGCAATGGATTTTTGTGCAAATTAGAATTAATTAGAGTTATTAAGAAGCCATGAAAAGAAGGATTTGAGAAATAGTGAGAAATATTATTTAAACCCTAATGGAATTCAGTGAAACCCACAGGTCTATTACAGGCCCCTGATTTGCCAGGATCACTGCAGGGAATCTAACATTAATAAGCACACTGGTAATTAAATCATTTGTTACTTTGTCTGTAATGTTGTAATGTTTCACTGATACTCTGTCAGAGCTCTTTGTGCAGATCAGAGCTAATCAAAGGTAATCAATTTTCAGCATTTGAGAAATCTGTAAATGATTATACATTCATCAGATCATTTAGTGGAGTGCAAGGAAAGTGCAATGCAATTAATCTTCCTGCATGAGGAGGAATTACCACCACGGAATTCAACAGTTATAATTAATTTCATTGTCTTGCTGTGAATTTTGATTGCTTTTCTTTGGACTGTATAGTACAAATGATGATTCATTGCAAAGTATTTGCAAAGCAAACACACCAGTGTGCTATGCAAATTAAAGTAGCTGTATAACAGATAGGTTTCAAACTTCCTATTTACTCAGGGTTGTTGAGTACTAATTTGCCAAATAATTGCTTGTTAACTTTATACGCTCTTCCTCTGAATATTGAGATTGGTAACCAATATAAATAGAAAGCACATGCTGTTTGATATCTTATGGTTGGTATTCAAAATACTAGTTAGCACTTAAACTTGCACTCAACTAGAAAAAACATAATTTGCAACCTACCTTTTAAAAAACATTCGCTCTGCCTTCATTACTCGTTTAATTATTTCATATATATTTTTCAGTGAAAACTATACTGAAACACAAACAAGAATTTGCAGTGGCTTTACCATAAACAGTTATATAAGCTTAAATGAAGCAAAACAATTTCATATTCATTTTTCTTCATTTCCACTACTAAATGTTAAGTAGATTTTTCAGGATATTACCCAATTTATAGCAATATTTAGAAAAATAGTCCATGCCCTAAATACCAAACTGTCAAAAGCCTAATGTTGTGCTCAAGGCTCCCATACCAAACCAGAGCCTACTTGAAGTGACTGGAGTGCTGAGTAGACACATATGCCACTGCAGATTCAGTTACAGGACTGGAATTTAATTTAAGACTTTGGTACAAAACTAGGTGCTACAGTCAATAAGTCAGATTCAGACTTCACTCTTTGTTAGTATAACACTAAAAGAGGAGAGATGTTCAGTTTTGAGAAATGCCAAAACGTCATTGTAAAAGCGCCAATTAATTTCAAAACGTTTTAAATTGGGACTTGTAGAGGGGACTGTGTGAGTAAACGTTTAGGTAAAAGTAGTAAGAATGTGTAGTTACAGGCTATATATTTAACATGTCAGTTCATGATTAAGTAATTTCAATTTTATTTTAAAAATTATAGTAGATAACAAATACTGGGAATTATCAGTAGACGTCTAGTTAATCATTATTGGCAGCATTGTATTTTAGACACTATTTAACTTAATTTATACTAAGCTTAAAGTTTACACTATAAAGGCAAAACACTATAATCCTGCATTATTTTGTCCTCTACAAATGAGGTCCAGCAATAGTAATTGTGTATATATATATTCTTTAAAAGCCAGTTCTTCTGTTGCTAAATGCTGTCTTTATGACAGCATCACAAGTAGTCCGCAAGTCAGTAATACATGATATGTTAAAAAAAGAGAGACAATTTTTACCGACAGCATGAGGATGGAAGGTCAGGCTCCCTTTAATATCAAATAGTAAAACCTAATCATTGTACAGCTAGCTATTGTAAAATGCTAACAGAGGACAGAAAGAGAGATGTTCAGATCTGAGAAGTGCCAAAATGCGGAGCTGGAAATACTGATTGTGTAAGTGCTTCTAAGAGCCCTGGAAATTCTCAGAATGAAAGTATACAGAAGTTTACAACATTTGAACTCCTCTCGTCTCTATTTCAACCTGCTTGGCCATGAACAAGTCAATAGGCTAAGCCTGACCCAATATTTACAGTCCATAGACGAAATTAGAGATACATAAATCTTGACAGGAAGTAAATACCATTTTCAGAATTTAGAGCTGAGCAGAAAAAGATTCTAACCACTTATAATCTATTCTGTTAGCTCTTCACAGCTAAGAAAGGCTTTTGCAGATTGCATCATTCCTGGCAACAATAAAAACTAAAACAAAGACAAACCTTAAAATTCACAGGACAACAACTACATATTGCATGCACCTGAGGAGCATATGCTGCTATTGGTTTAAGAAATGTTATTTTTTATATGTAATTAATAGTTTTTCAATCTAAAACCCAGTAAAGTACACAGCTCAAAATACTGGGAAAACTGTACTTGATGGATATTGGGTTTACAGTGGATATATATGCTTTTAGTGAAAGCTCTCAAGACTGCAAAATTGTACTGGAAATCTTAGAAAGGAAGTTCTTGTGAAATGGGGTGCAGTTACAGAGAAAACCATTTCTGGAATGTCAACTGATTTGGACCATCCTCACAGTGCATGCGACGTGGGCTTGTTCATCGCAACTGCAGGAAGAAACTCCTGAGAAGAAAATATTTGTGAGGGTCTCAGTGGGATATTTCTTTTATATTTGAACAGGAGGTGAAAGGATAAAATGAAGGGCAAATTTTCCAACCTGTGGAATCCCCTTACACTTAGAGTCACGAGATCCTCTGTATTTTAATAGAGATGAAACGAGGACAGGCATGACACTATCCAATCTATCTGAAGCCCCACAGATCATGGATTTCTTTGTGCCATATTTGCTCCAGGATCTTCCTTTAAGGAAATCCCAGAAAGAGATAAAATGTGGGAAAAGTAATATAAAATGTAAGGTCTCCTAAATCCACACATGCATATTCTAAATCCCTGCATGTAAGCACAAATACTTTCACCTTCGACTTCGCATAAGGAAAGAGAGAAACTGCTTCTTCAGTACCATCCTCTCCTTTCTTCTGACTATATGGAAGACCTCAAATAGTTAAGAGCCACATACAGYGAAGAGATTGACACTGGTCAATTTAGTGCTGCATGAAGCACATTCCCAAAATGCACACTGACCTCTCACTGGCCCCATTCAGTTCACTTTGTCATCATAACCTCTGTAAACACCATGGAGACCTGCAGTCATATCCTTATTCTATGCTCCGCGCCATTTAGCTTGTCTGAATGGCACTGTGTTCACTTTTTGTAGGTAAGGTATCCCATATTTGAGTTCATTTTTTTTATTATTTTGCTTTTTCTTTCATTTCTTTCAATGATCTTTTATTATCTAAAGTTCAGAATTCTGCCAAGTTTGTGAACTGCAGTTGTCAGAGTATTGCCCACAACTCTGGGATTCTTTGTTGAAGCTGTAGAAATAAAATGAATAGTATAAAAGCTTGATGGCATCTGTGGATAGGAAACTCATTAAAAGCCCCAGACTTCTGTTTTATTTCTAACCACATTGCCCTGTGGGATTTCAAGGTCTTGCAGGATGAAACCAGCAGGACTCATTACTTCTAAAACAATGTTTAGAGCTCTATTGGTGCCGGAATGCTTCTGCCAGTCAGGTAAAAAACCTAGGCCTTTATCCTTCCTGGGACAATACCAGGCAGCTCAGAAACTGCTTGGAAAAGTCATGCTTTTGAATGCAACTGCAGGTGTTGCTCCTCAAAGACTGTTGGTACCCTCCTATGCACCCTTCAAAAGAATAATAGAAAATTCACTTTGGGATTCAAATGGAGTCTAAAAAAAATTGAAATAATAGGAACACACTTTTGAGACTTCCTACATTTTTCCCACGAACCTATGGACCATGACTAATACCCTGAGGGCAAAAAAACATCCTTTTTCCCTCTGACACAGCCATAGAATTCACTGTGTCAGATAAATAAGCTTCATGACCTCACCTTGTTTAAGGCTACCATTCAATTACTAGCAAAGACTAGTCACCACAGTGAGAAAAGAGTGTGGCATTCTGATTGCTCACATTAATTAGAAATAGTTCAAAATTTATATCATAAAAGAACAGTAAAAAATGTTATGAAATTCCTCCAGAAGAAATAAATTCAGAAGATTTAGTGAAAAGTATATTAGTATTAGTTCAAGTGAACTGTGCATGGCTCACTCTTCCTGTGTGATTAGACATAACATGAAAATATTCTTGAATATATGATAAAAACATTTAAGACCTTGCACCTGTGAAAGTGATTCAGTTTCTTAAAGCAGTACCATAGCTTTGTCAAGTGGAATTCCTTTTACAGATTTTCTGAATAACTTACACATAATGGCTGAAAATTTCAACTGTTTTGTTAAAATGTCTAAGGCAGTAATGATTAGTAAATTTTGTACATTGGCATATAAACTTATTCATTAAAAGGTACAGATCTGGCCTGCATATTGAAATCTTATTAAAAAATCCAAGACTGCAGTTATATAAAACTATGTGAACTATCTAAAAAGTCAATGACATTCACAGAACTTAGTTTATAGATGAGATTTCATGACCCTTCAAACCTGACAAAACATGTTTTAAAGCAAAGTTGCTTTAGCCACAGATTTTCTTTATAGATGATCAGGTCACATAAAGATCACATTCCTATAGTTCATAAAACAGCAAGTTACAATGACACCCATAAGGAAAGAAGAGACAGCTGAGAAGTAGAATATCCTTTTTGTCTAAGAACTAATAGTAATTAGATCCTTTTAACAATAACAGTAATAAATGACAAACAGCTGGATTACCAAAATAAAAACTGTAAAGACTTTCTCTTTTCAAACAAGTTTGCCAGCAATAGGCTTATCACTGCACTATTTAATGGATAAGTTGCAGTATTTAGTCATGTTAAATCTAAGTCATTAGAAAGAAATACACTCTTTCTTTTCTCATCAGCTTCCAAGACTATAAAGAAAAGCAGTAGTAAACCATTTTTTTCTTGTTGTTTTTCTTTTCTTTTTCTGTGTCTGTGTCAAATCCAGGAACTCTCCTACAATGTCTCACTAGAGCAGATATTTTGAATTTCTAAGGCATTCTGTTTCTATAATAAACTTTAGAAAAATACTATCTATAAACTGCAAGATTGTTTCCTTATAATTTACAGTTGTATACTTTTAATACAAACAGATCGAAATGCAGCACACATTCTGCAGGGTTTATTTGCTTAGCATATGAAGTTCTTTATTCTACCTACATTTAYATTAGAAATAGGAAACCATAGTATTATTTCTGGTGGTAAATGAGGGGACTGAAGACTATATCGGACAAAAACAAATGATGTCCTTCAAAGGAAGATACAGTTGGGAGCTTTGTGTAATTGTTTCTGTATTACTGCCCCCGCAAGACCAGCTGAAGAGACTACCATCCCCAGCCAACCCCCAACTGTTTGTTGCCAGTGAACGCTGCCTCTCTGGATCCACCAGCTGAATTACTCCTGTGATCGCTCTCTAATTTACTTCAAAGTGAGTTGGGTTAGCAAAAGAACTGAGCAAAAGAGATTTTTTATTTCAATGGTTTATGCTGGCTCATTTTAATAGCTTAGGAAGCAATCTCAGCAGCAGCTCTGGTAGGAAATCTAAGTAGATGGCAGTCACTGAAAGCAGGCTGGGGTTGGTAAACTTCAGCTAACAGAGTTAGAACTGAAAGATGAAGGAGATTCCCATGCTGATTTAAACAGAGGTCAAGTAAAACATTTGGGCACCATTTTAACCTAAAGTATGTGGATAGTCCCACTGTTTTAAATGTGGCTACTGATAATTCTTATGTTATTGTGGAAAAAGTAACTCAGAGGATGAGGTTTATTCCATATAATTTTACATATATGAAAATTAGGCATCCTGTCTACGTTCATCATCTAAGCTCATCTTACAGTTAGTGGAAGGAGATAGGCACCTCTGAAGGTTAATTACCCCAGCWATCTAAGGAAGCAAGAGCGAGCTGCACTCTGGAGATGTTCATCATAGAGGAAGCTAATCAGTTAACTTGAAATATGCATCCAAACTTTAGGCTGCTAAAGTTAGCTGAAGTGAATGCTATCCTTAATTTGTATCTCATCAAGTGGGATTGGCAACCACAACAATGTTAATTCTGGAAAAACATTCTTAAATGGGACAATCAACTTTACCAATGCCATTACAGACTTCTCCCCCATGTTGGAAAAAGTTTATAAAACATCTAATTTGGATTTAGTAGTAGAACCTRGTACTTTTGTAACTGTACATAATTCCTTGTACATAAATATCACTACCATCATGACTTACTCTAACTTCCTTGGCTTCAAAATAAACTTTTTGGTTGTAATTGGCTTTTCTGATAAATAAAACCATGTGCTAAATTAGCTACATAGATCTCTTTATAGTATTCAAAGAAAATAGACAGTTTGAGAAATATAAAAATGGAATGAACTGCCTAAAGTAAAATAAAATATATCTTAGACTGAGCTTGAAATCTGCCTTCCACTTTTATTTATAAATACGTTGCCTGTATAAGTATCAGTTCAAACTTTCTACAGCTTTTGGTAGTCTTTGTTCAGACTTGGAATAACTCCTGTAGAAGCTCCTGTCATAATTGTAAAATCAAGCTAAACATATATGGTACACTTCCGCAAACTGCTTGTCACTTACTGACTCAAATTCACTAAGTTCAAGAACTGCTCTGCACCAGTTTGTTATCAAGTGCCTAGCTGAAGAGTGAGCAGAAAGCTTTTCAACCATTAAATGGGAAATCTTCAAACAACAGATTACAACTCAACAAAAGATGATTTCATGATATCATCCCTCCTTCAGCAATGTGCTTTTGACTTTACCGTCTCTCAGTTATTTCACTCCCATCTTTCTGGTAAGGGGTTAGAGCAGAAATGGCTAAATTTGCTAACAGTGGTTATTTACTCACTAGTGGTATTATCATATGCAGTGATTGAGGCAGAATGACATTTCATTATCACATTGTAAAAGTTACCAGACTAAAGAGTTAACAATTTAATTTGAAGCTAAATTCAACTAGTAAGTTTAATAATAGTGTGGATAGAAGACGTGAGTGTTAAGAGTAATGACACAAAATTGAAATGCTTCAGAGTCTAACTACCAAACTGTATACATTGCATACAGTCTGGACAATAGGGTGGTCCTGAATTCTCTGAATGTTTTTTCCACAAAAGTTGAAAGTAGATAAATGTACATGCCGAAAGATCAACCAACAAAAAAGCCTGTGAGAATGTTGTGGTTCTGATTCCTACTCACAATTTAGAATCTTTTCCCTGTCTTCACAGGCTTAAGCATGGCTTTTCTACATTGCATTTTGATAAGAATAGCTTTCTTTCTGCATTCATTATATATTATTGTTTGAATTTAATTGCTGTACCAATGCGTGATTTAGGATATAATTATAAATTATTTCTTGTGTTTTAGATACCTGGAATTGTTGAAGTTTGTATATGGGGGAAAAACAGAAGGGAGGAACACAGTTATTATAAGAAAAATTCACACAATACACAGCATGTTTTAGAATGTCAAATATGGATGGATTTCACTTACTGAAAAGAACATCTTTGTGACGTGGTTTTATTCTAAAGGGATTCTAGTTCATGCTCTAGGCAGCAAGTTTTCTGCAGCCAGCTGCAGATGTGATAGAACTTGCTTTTACATTTGGTCTTATCTGTAAGCATCCCCCACTTGGACAACTTGAGAGGCATTAAGGGTGTGCAGATGAAGAAGTTACTCTCTGAACTTTGTTTTCTTATAATCTACAAGAACTGCCTGTAACACTTTTATGCTGCATTGTATCACTCAGAACACAAATATGGATAGTTACAGTGGAGTAGATGACAAGCACAAGGTTCATAACACCTTACCCTCTGGTAAGGTGTTTTTTTACCTTCCATAATTTAGGGTTTCCTACTGTCCCCTTCTCAAGACTTTACCCAGTTACTGTTACTTTGTTGCAGCATAATAATAAAATTGTAGTCTGTTAGTTGCAAAGTGGAAAGGAAACTTTTTGTCTTGTTTATAATGAGGAAAATATTTCAACAAGGAGACAAACAGGGTTTATTTTCTCATGCCTCTACAGTCCTGCAAGATGTCCTTTGTCAACTAACAAATCCAGTGCGATATGTGTATATATATAGATAGATAGATAAACAGAGAGAAAGACAGTGAGATAAGTTTATGAAATACTGATTCACTGCTTTTCCTATAATACATTTTTCCTTCTTTCTTAATCTCCCATTGTATCAGAAATACTATCCAACCTTCACCTCTACAACTATGCAATAATTAACAAATTGCCCTTGCACTGAGAGATGAGCAGCAGGTCAAGTTAAAGTCACGGTTCTATTAGAGATTATGGAGAAGAAAAAGAAAGCAGTTTGGAGAGTGCTAAATCATGCTAGTGTTTACTTTGAAGATTCATAAGCACAGTTAGTCAATTCAGGTCATTAAAGCTCATGACTATACTGTTGATAGTAAGCTATCATACAACAATTTCTGGGAATATTTTCTATCATCTCCACCTTGCTAGAAAAATTTCTCCCATTCTGATGGACTATAGCCTTGATTATTTCCTGTCTGGACGACTGCCATGCAATACACCTATGCTTGAAATAAACTCATTTTATTAATATATAAAGCTTCAGCACATGCCCCCTCAGTACTCTGAGATGTCAGATCAGTCCTCTGCCCAAACATTGATTTCTCAGAAGATGCTGTAGTCACCCACATTAACTCCATTCTCTCACTTGTTGCTACTACTTTCTCCTCACTGGAGTCATTCATCTGCTAGTCTTTTACTGACATGGACTGGAGTGACTCAACTCCTATAATGCAGATAACAATTCACATTTGGTAACTCACAGCTAATGGTGTGTATTGGTTTGAGCATTAGTGAGGCTTAAAATTTCTAGAATGCAAAGTAAATCTGGGTTCAGGTGACAGAAAGACTTTCTTTTTATTCAAGACTAAAACTACACATTTTAATGGCAGTGAGAGGCACTAGGCTGTAGGAAGAACTTTTTTTTATTCCTTGTTTATTACAGGAGCAGGGGAAGGCATGGTTTGCATGAAAATAATATATGAGAATAGTAATAAAACTCAAATCTGTGCTAAATTAATTTTTATTTTTAATAGCAGCTATATATATCTGACCAGGGAAAAGAAGTATGTGCCTTTTTCAGTCATTTTTTCAAAGCAGAACTGAACTTTGAATGTTTCTTCTTCTTGTCACATTTATTCATCATTAAAGTTTCTGACATGTTTTCTTATTATTGTTTAATACTAGTGTCAGTGCTAAACAGTAATATAGGTGTTTACATCTGTTGTTTACTCTGAGATGACTATCTACCATATATAAAAATTCATATTAAAAGTAAATGATAACACACTAATGCAAAAATGATTTTAAAAGGCCCTCTCTCTTTGAAATATATCGATATCTTTACATAAGAAAAGAGATCACAGTTCCATATCTTACCACTGACACACACAGCAACAAACAAAACTAAGCTGAAGAACAGAACTACGTAACATACGGCTCAGGGACTTCACGCAGCCTGCAAAGCAGTTTCTCTAGCATGCCAGCTATTTAGCAGCAATGTGTACTGTTTTCAAAAGCAGAGTGTGCATCCTGGCTGGGCTCTGCCTATCTCCTGACCAGACATGTGGGTGGGTGGGAGGACATTAAGCAGAGGAAGGCAAGAGACACTGGGCAGTCATGGCAAAAGGAGAACTCAGTGGTAGCAAGGGAGGGTGTCATCACCATACCACAGAAGTAAGAATGGATCTGATATTAATATAACGGATTCTAATCGCCCACATATTTATACTGAGTATTCCTGTTCAAGAATTTCATTATTACATCCATTCTTGCCCTCATAACACAATATCTTGACCAAATCTGGCAAACTCTGGGGGTGCATAAATGTTTCTGTCTAAATGCTACTATTTTAGACCAGTAAAGAAAAAATGTATGATACAACATAAATGTGTTATGGGCCTAAGTTTAATGTGAGATTGCAGGGCATGCAAAACCTCTTGCAGCCACAAGCTACTAATGAAATTTCTTATTATCTTTGGTTTTGCCATTACATATTACATTCTATTGAATTATCCAATGTTACAGTTGTGGTACCTTATGAAAAGTTAGAACTCTCTGGAATCATGGTAAGACTTCAAAAGCAGAAAAACTGTAAGAGCAAACATGCCCCCCTCCCCCCCGCCCCGGCAGATCTTATCACCTCTCTCAGGATGATTAGAGGTAAGATTTCCATCTCAAAGGCAGCTAACTTAACTTTACAGATTACTGTAAATACTGTACAGATTGCTGCCAAAAGTGAAAAGTGGTATTTTCCTTCCCTTCTCTCCCTCTTTTTGCCCCTTTTCCTGGTGGTAAGCAGTTAAACTGCTTCATCATGTCCTACTGGAATGAAGCTTGAGAACATGAATGTGCCTCTGACGGTGGCTCCTTGGRAGTGGTCCTTAGAGTGGTCACTGATGGAAGTATCTAAAGGGAGCTTCCTTCCGGGAAGTTCCTTTCTCCATGGTGCTGAATGCCACATTTTCAGGAAGAATATAAAATCAGCTGCATAAAGAGAAGAGAGAGAAAAAAAGGGACAGAGAGATGCATCTGGTGTATCCTTAGTGTATGCAGATGAAACATGCTTTTTTCCTTCCATTTCTTCATCTCAGTCTTCTAAAAACACTCAGAGTCATGTTGTCTATTTTGGGTGCTGGGAATAAGTGCTTGTAATTTGTACTTGAGCTTAAAAAGTTAATTGTATTTTAAGTTATTCTACACACACAGTCATGGCAAATATTTAAACTGGAAGGTTTGAGCACATTAACTTCTCAGCCCCTATATCAGCTGCCCAGGCCAGTTGAAGAGCTAGCACCATTACGGCCAGGAGGGGCAAAACTTGCTAAGTATCAACAAGAGAGCTACCTAGTCTGCAATAAGAAGCACAACTGAGCCCTGAGTGTCACAAGAAACACATCACACAGTGTGAAGGTATGGTCCATAATTAAGAAGGCAGCAGACTAAGCTGCCTCCAGCTTAACTATGTTTCTTTTAAACAAAAGACACCTCACTTATGGAAATAATTATTAACAACACAAAATCGTTTCTCAGTTAGTCTGAGGCTAATTATTATGCCAGCAAAGTGAGAGATCCTTCTGGGAGGACTGATAGGGACAGAACACAGAACTGCTGAAATGAATCAAGAGACCGTAGCTGTAATTGGATGTATTTCAAAGGCAAAACTGCAGAAAATTCAGAAACAAAAATCCAGACAAGATACTTCCATCCTTCAACATCAACACAAAGAGTGTATGGTGACTGAACTTTGTGTTTCTCTGCTTATGTGATTTTACATCAATTTTCCTGTTTGCTTTCTGTTATTTGGTTATTYCATTGGAACTTGCAGTCATCTTGACTGATAATGAAAACACTGACTTAATACAAACATTTTTAACCCCTTCTTTTTCTCTTATTTTGTACTGCAATCTCACTTTGAAGGCTCATTTTTCTTTCATACAGCATTTCACAAGAATAAATTATGCATACATACATATAGTTTCCTGTAAGATATATAGCACTGATATTCTATTTGCATTTTAAATTGTTTGAAAATTTCTCCACAGTTACCTTGTAACACTTCATACACTAGGTTTTATTAGTTTAACACTGTTCTCTCGTGTGAACTAAGACAAGTAAATACTTTCTGATCTTACACTGGTGAAAATAACTTCACTGATATCAGCTGAGTGCTTTTTTAAGTACTTTATTTGCTTGTACTCAGTACAAGCAAAATTTGGGCTGATGTATCTCTAAGAAAGTATAAATTCTACATCTGATTCAGAACACAGGCCTATAACATTCAAATATGCATGAGAGATTTTTGCATTTTTATCTTATTTGCATATTTCTCATAACTATGCCTAGAAAATATTACTGATTTGCATTCAGCCTGTTACTTATGTATAAAGAGTGCAGCCTCCAAAAAGGACATGTTTTCTCCGGTATAACAGTATATTTTTGTTTATTTCTGCACAGTGTTTGTGCCACTGTAGTTAAGTTTGCAACCCACATTTTGAGGATATACCATTCAGTTTGGAGTTATGATGATCATTTTCATATCCATGTTTTTCTTCTTCAAGCAAGATGAGAAATGTTCCAGCAAAAGCATAAGAAAGCTATTTTAAGATCTTCTAAGAAAAATTAATATGTTGCGATGATGATATTTCATCTTAATCTGGCATTGCCCAGGCTTGTCTCTTTCAAGGAAAGGAGGACATCTGGGAATGAGTGAAAGCCACAATAAAATAAGAATCTTTTTTACTGCAGCTGAAATATGATGGCATAGCTGTTTCTTGACAGTTATATATTCAATGAGTAGGAATAAGTGGTATGATAAAGGTGCATGATTTATTGTCATATGCAATTACATGAGCTGCATAATATTGAAATTTTACAGGGAACTGAACTGATATTTTAGAAATAAAACTATGAAGTAGAACATCGGTATGCTTATGGATATTCATAACATAAGAACAAAAAATATGCCTCCAAATACCTAAAGAGAATTTCAGTGAACAGGGATCCCACTATAAATTAAGATGTTTTCTTTGTTTTCTTCCTGTAATATTGGCCTGTCATATCTAATGTCTGGGTTAAGTAAAAGGAAGAGGGGCATTAGTTTGATATTTGAGTTTCATATTCTCTATCACCCAATATAGGGCATGATTCTGATCTCATTTCCACTAATTTTATATTTGTTCAATGCAATTCAGTAAGAGGTGTGATTCTAGAACACACTGGGCTGGATATTTCTAGTAGAGCTAAGGAAGAGCACTGTGTACATATCTCTAAAACTAATTATACCTTGTGTGAAATGCATTTACGATTCTGGACACTAACATTCAAGAAAGGTAAATTCAAACTGAAAAAGAGCAAGGAGAGGCTAGTAAGATGAACAGATGACTGGTGAGCCTACCTTACTTAAAGAGTGTTGAAAGACCTTGCTGGTTTGTCTAATTGAACAGATTGAAAGTTAGAGAGAAGATAATTACTATCAATAAATTCTTCAGCCATCAGGAGATAGATACTATCAGAAGAAAGGATGGACTACTTAAGCAATGTTGGCAAAAAAGCAAGCGCATGAGTAAATTTTGACTAGAAATGAAAATAAGATTTCCAACTCTTGATGAAGTGAGGTGCTGGAACAGCACTGACTGGCAGCAGCAGAGAAGCTGCAAAAAGTCCTCTCCAGTCTTATGTTTCTATATTTCCAGAAGACAATCAGCTCTGAAGTGTTTTATTTCTTACTTTTAGCAGAAAAAAGAAAACACAGAAAATTAAATGGCTATAAATTCAGATCTTACTGTGGTTTTGATTAATGAAACAATAATGAAAATATAATCAGATTAACAACCATGGTTTGCTGTTTTTTCCTTTGAGAAAATTCTACTAAATGCTTCCCCGTAATTGCAGAATCCTTTCTTTTCCAAAGAATTATTACAGTAATGTGCAGTTCAAGCCCACAGCATTCTCTAACAAAGATGCATGCAGGATACGTTTGTATTTTATATGGATAATGAAACAGTATGCCTATGACAAAGTTTCCACAGGATTTCTGTTTTAGTAGAGATGGTGTCAGGAAATCTTAAACTGTGCTGGATAAATGAGTTTCTCAGATGTTAATAAAATCCAACATGTCTTTAAACAGGTTATATTGAATGACTCATTTGTTTATCAACTACTTAGAAAAACAGACAGAATTTTATGATAGTGACAGTTTCAATTTCTAACCATTTGTATTTCACAGCATTATGGATTTAAAGGGCTAAAGTTCTCCTTTCAATAATCTGATCTGAGCTGCTATTATAACACGTCATTGAATTTTACATAGAAATTCCTTTGTCTGGCCAAAAACTTTTGTTATGGTTATGATACATTTTTTAAACAAAATCCCCAAAGATGGCAATATTAATTTCTGATTTTCAGACTGTGATAGAGAATGTATCATTGAGGTAATTATTCTAGGATCCCTTCTAATCAATGAAGATACCAGCATTTTTAGGATGCAGTTCGTGTGCCCTGTATTAGACACTCACTTTAGGGTAGGATCCCAGAAGTGTCTTTTTTCTCCATTTACTGTGATGGAAACCTAGAAAACTAATGTAAATGCAGAAACATGCACTGTAGACAACCACATCTGATCAGCTAAATCTCTCCATGATGCCATGAGTGAATAAACTGAAAATTAGGAATTTGTAGTTTAAAATACCATATTACACTTTTCAGGTGTGAACTCTATGCATCAGTCTTTTCTACCTTTTGACTGAAGCAATCATTTCAGGAGCAGTATTATTTAACATGACTCTCAATCCCATATCCAAAACTATGGATGTTAACTTGAAATGCCCCTCTGCAACTTTTACAGATTGGCATCTTTTAAAATCTTTCCTACATCTTCCAAATTCAGGTTCCTGTCTTTCGTTAAATGTGAACTGCTGAAATATAACACTGTTTTCTGTCTTATGTTTGGCAAGCATGCAGATAAGATCAGTGGTTTGCACAACAAAATATGAACTAATAGAATTAGAATTAGAATATTCTACTRCCTAATATTGGAAAAGTGACATCCCAAAGAATAAACACAACAGAGATATTTTAAGCTGCATTTCCTTTATATGATATCAGTTCCCTCTTCCTGCTGTCTAAGAATTAGTTATCTGAAAGACATATTCTGAGAACACTTGGTTTTTGTTTTCCTTAGGTCTCTTCATCACAAAAGTTACAAATGCTTCACAAAGGGATTTTGTAGGAGTCTCAATCATACTTTTATGCTGCAAAAAGAAAAATGGTGGAAAGAAGGAGAGCCTAAGCTTGAGTGATGGTGTCTAGAGACTGTGTCAAGAAAGAAACTGAAGAACTGGTTTTAGGGATGCACTATTATAGCCATCATCTAGAGTCCTAAGTGGCAGAGAAGGGAGGAGAACCATTAAACTATGGGAGGTGGCAATGCAGGTCATGGAGAGTATAGGTCTAAAACTGTACTAAATACAATTTCTCAGTGCTGTTGCTGAAATGCTTTACAAAGTATCTGGTCTTGACATGCCTCTCTCCCTGACTGCCAATCTTTGGCTGACAGAGGTAAACGACACAGTGCAGATGTTAATGCACCCAGTTTCTGTTAAACCAATGACTGTCCTATTTTACTGAATCTTTAAGAAAGCTGATACCATCCCTATTTCGGTTTGATCTGCACTAGCTTTAACAGTAAACAATACCTGATTCATTATTGCCAAATATAACTGTTTTATGCAACATTTAAAAAGAAAATCCCTGTCTTTAGTAGTAATTGTAATATCTTGATAGCAAGATATCTCCAGCAAGATATCTCCAGATAATATTGAAACTCAAGCTGCAGTATTTAATCTATGCTATTTAGATTATTATCTTTACTTCTCCATCCCTGTGTACCATGTCACTCCATGAATAACTTCTCCAAATCAAACATCAAGCAGAAGTCCAGACTGAAAACGATAACTGGAGCATAGCATCTCTTCAATCTAGTCAGACACTTTAGTTAGGACACAAAATAATTTTTTCTCCTAATGAAGTTTTAAAAAGGAGAATTACGAATTTTCAGAAACAAAACCAACTGCAAAGTATTTGTTTCTGATCAGGAAACATAAAATTTAAAATATTTTGTTTTGAAATTATTTAATTCATTGTAACTATTTGCTCAAACTACTAATTAGCTGCATTTTCTACTAGTTTAATTTTGCTATTAGCAGACTGTTATGAAAACTGTATTTTCAGTTCATGTCCTTCTAATTGTGTAAACACCTCAAAAGCTTTCATTTCCCTCTGAAAAGCTTTCTCGTGCCTGGTGGGTATACCAGGACTCTGGCTGTATCTCAGGAGATACAGTCTGGTAGGGTGTTATGATCTTGAATTACAGATTCTGTAACATTATATGAAAAAATAGAGAAATATCTGTTATTATCGGAGCAGCTTCAAATGGAATGTTTCTGATTATCTCAGTTTAAAATGGGAATGTATAAATAATCCATTCAACAGAAAATATCAAAAGGAAACCTTTTTTCCCATGCTTCCAAATTATTGTCCAGAATATTCCCCTACAAAAAAATAAGGTGACATTGAAGCTTTTTATTCCAATACTGAATTATTTACATTTCCCATAGTATAAGAATTCCAAAACATATTCTACTATCCACATATCTGTGAATGCAGGATTTGGGGGATATATCTGTAAGTGTGTATGCAGACTTTTTATAGCTATTCTTGCGCAGGCCTTTTCACATTGTGACATTTTCCCCCAGACTTCTTGCAGAATTTTAATAGTTCTTCAGAGTATCTGTGCTAGTGCATAATTATGCTCAGATATATGCCATGTTCCAACCTAGCTTTATTTTCCCTCTCCATATTCTATCCACAGAGCTATCCTCCCTACTAGCCTTGCAAATTCTCCCAAGTCGTGATAATTCTCTCAAATATCTGTCAAAAAAATTCTTCTCCAGAACATGTATCTTCATTCTATTTCCACTGCTGTCTCTACCAGAGAGTGGATGTATAAACTGGAGCACCAGCTTAATGTTAGAAGTTAAACATACAAGACTACCACTTCCCTGTGGGAGGCTTGTGAATGATCTAATAGGTCTCAGTGTTGGGAAGATTTTCTTTAATAGTCCACATTGTTGCTTGTTGTTTTGTTTGATAGCTGTTAATTAAATATCCCTTTGGACCTCTCTAGTAATGTCTTTTCCTCTTCAGTGTTTCCATCCCTGAATAACTATAAACAGTTACTAATTCTTTAATTTTTCTTGCAGTTCAAATAGTGAATTCTTTCTTGCCAAAAAGGCAATCAGTATTGTGGAAGGTGGTGAAAAGTGAAAAAGAGGGTTGTTCCCTACTGAAAAAGACAAGTTATTTTAAATTGCAAGGAAAACATAATTATACATAATTACCACAGATTACATTTTCTACATACATGCACTAATTAAATCATCTATTAGATGATTACATTTTTTATAGATTTTTACTTTCTATTTGGCATTACATATAATAAATCAGATACACAAAAAATGAAAAATGACAGCATCTATCAAAATTATCCTC
Organism: Apteryx rowi; assembly: GCF_003343035.1. Lineage (NCBI taxonomy): Eukaryota > Metazoa > Chordata > Aves > Apterygiformes > Apterygidae > Apteryx > Apteryx rowi. Next base: position 533,755 of record NW_020449197.1, on the reverse strand, counting down.
AGAAACATTTAATTCTTGATAAACAAAATAAGAAATTCCCAAAGAACTGAGAGAGAAAAGTAGCAGTCTTTATCCATCTCCAGTCAACTGTTAAGCTAACTCAATAAATACAGAACTTTTAGTTGCAAACATAGCCTATTATTTGCTACCGAAACCTGGTGACCAATAGAAACCAGTCCATATGGTTCCCATGTCAACCTAGGTCTCATAATCATTGCAGAAAGCATGCACGAAAGGAAAAAAAATAGAGAAGAAAACAATATGGTTTATGATTAACATGAATAGGATCATTATTTATTTAAAAGATGTAAGAGTGATAACTGAAAGTAATGTTATTATATACTAGACTAAACTCGCAAACCAGTAAGAAACACAGCATTGTATCTTTTATGTGTGTGCCCAGGGAGAGACAAAAGTTGATATCTTATACATTCCCCTCTCAATTTTTGCTAAATCCACTACCATGTAATGTTGAACTACTATATTATAAACCATCAGAAGTTTCTTGAGCTAAACATTGTCTGTATATGTCAACATCTCATAACAGATGTACATCTTCAGTTCTCTCCTTTGACTTTCTGGGTGATCAGTTTGGTATTTTTAAAAAATAGTACTTATTTTCATAGGCAATTCAAACTTTGGAAAGAAAAATAATTAATTCTATTAATATAGCAACACTATTCATATTAAAACAAAAAAGAAACAACCAACCTTTTCTTCCCTTCCTCCATGACTCACCCAAGCTTCCCTACTATTATACATAATATTGATTGAGTCTTCAAAATAATCAGTGTCACTCTAATGCTTTGTACCTTAAGTTCCTTTCTTATGTGCTGATCACATTAGTCTCTTTTAGGCTCCACTTGGTTTTGGATTAAATCCCTAATTTCTTACTTCAGAAAGTAACAGTAATGATTCCTCCTATCTGGCTAATGACAATTTAGCACTGTCACTATGTGAGATATTGTATCTTTATTGTCCTGTTTCTGCCAAAAATTTTATCATAATAAGTGCAATAGAATAAGGGGCTTCTTTTTATGTTGGCGTGCCTAACAGCTGTTTATTTTGATTATGGATTTGATTCTTCAAAGCATCCAACTTTTTCTCAAACAGCAATCTGGTTTTAATTAAAATGTTTGCAGAGAAATTTCCTATAATAATAACTAAGTGTTCTGTTATCTCCTGCTTTTTGTATTTTTCAGTCATGACATTCACTCTAGATCTCAGGTCTAGTTCCTGAGGTACTTTGGAGGTACACATAATGCAGCTTAAAGAAACTGGGGACAGATACACATAATGCCTGAAGGGGGAAACTGAGAGGAAATTTTGCAGTTACATTGCTATTATGCCCGATTTAGTATCTGTCCTATTAAATTATTGCCTGCCTGTGTAGTACTGACTCCCAGAGTTTGGATCCAGACCCCAGTTTGTATTGTGGTTTGAATCTTAGGACTCAGAAAAAGTATCCAACAAGTTTGGCATATGTGCTGGGGTAACAGCATTCAGTAAGGACAGGCGATCCTGGTTCGGCTTGTATTGGTAACTCTTCTCCTTTGTCAAAACACCTCGAGTTTAGCTGGATTAGGCCGTAGCAACTACATTTTGTTCCTCACTGAGCACTGGGGTAGAAGTAGCAGTTGCCTCCACTTAGTGGTGTCTTAGACGCAAGTCTGGCATCAAGGCCACATGATCCTTTTGCAGCTTCTTTTGCCCAGAGCGGTGGCCAAAAGGAACACAGCCTGCACTAGGGTAAGAGAAGCCAAGGAAAAAGCATCACTACGGCCACCTGCAACTTTGCCTACTTGTGGATAAACTCTGATCATCACTGTTGGCAACTGCAGCCACTCGTGTCTATCACTCCTTTCATCCCCAACAACATCTCAGCCATTTCTGTCTCCAGAACATTTTTAGCCTAGGGTCATCCTTGCCCCCTTACATTTCAACTCCACACATTTCTCTCTCATCCCCAACATACCCCAAAATCTCAGTATCATTTTAAGGTTTATTTTACACACAGCTATGACTACTTCAGTGTCAACCCAGTCCCTGGATACCATTATTCAACATCATCACAGTTTCTTTCTCCAGATTCTTTCCATAAGGATTACATTGGGGGGGGGGGGGGGGGAGGGAGAAAAAAACCCTCTCACTAGCAGGCATAATTAATTTTGTGTTTGTTTTTAAAATAATCAGCTAATTAGTGGTGTGACATAGTTCACTTGTGATTTTAAAAATATTTATGATCCTTTATGATTCTGTGCTTTGGAGGAAAATAACTTTACTGTGTTTAGAGTGTAGAACACTGCCAATTTTCCTAAAAAGAAGAAGATTTAGACTGCTGGACTAAACCTGCCCTAATAGCTGGCTGTCCATGATCCAGACAATTCTAACATGTGGGAAGAGTCAGAGAACAGATTTATCCTAATTGTACCTTCTTCTTCTAGATATGCTTGATTAGTTTTAAAAGCATGACAATGGCCTGTATCTTTTGGGAATTCCCTATCTCCTTGCACCACTGCAGCAGTAAGTGGAGCAGAAACCAAATTTTGACTATGAAAATGACATTCTTCAGATAAAGTCATGGAGGTGCACATATTTTATGAATTCTTGCTAAGATTAGATAACATTTATCACTAAAATAATCCTCTTATGCAAGCGTACTACATACCAAAATAATAGCAACATAAAAAATGTATCAAAATAATAGACAGCCTCCAACTGTTTCTCTCTACAGCCACACTAAATGTACTTAATCCAATGTGGAAGGCAACATATAACAACTCTAATTTACATCTCCATGAAGCTGCTCCATCTCAATGAGATGAATACCACTTTCCTAAAAAAAAAAGCAAAAAAACCCTACTGTCATTATAATACCTGCAGAGTGATACCACTAACAGACCTGGTTGTTTGTTTCTAAGGAAGAACAGCTGTGCAACAGACTGTCTGAACAGTCCCTATTACAGAACGCAACATGGATCACTGACACAAAGGAAGCACTACACCAGCTGGCTTTCTGTCTTAGAGCATTTCTATTCCTAGATGATTTACCTGTTCTCAGTCCTGTCACCTTAGCACTTCTACTACCCGATTAAAAACTGATGTTGCTCGATTCACTCTGCTGTAAATTAGAAATGTTATTTTTCAGACCAAACTGGCTACTTTTTTTTTAACTTTGAAATACATGACTTATTTTTAAATTCATAAAAGCTGCTTGATTATTTATTTGTGGTATATTTTGTTCTCTTGTAGAGTTTAGATCAGAAAAATTCTTTTCTAATGCATTCATATGCAGTGATCTAAATTTCCTAATCATAATCATGTCAGCAAAAGTGGAGCTGCTCTTAGGATAACATTTTAGTCTAGAAAATGATTTTCCTTTAAAATGGATTCAATGGACATGATGATATAGAAAGAAGATGCAAAATTACACATAACAGTTTGCATAATCAAAACAGATATGTTTTGTATTCAGGCAGGATTTCTTTTTGCTACATTAAATGGAAGAAAATAGACCTTTTGGAATTCTGCAAATGTGGTATGGCTGTAAATGCAGTAGCTGTGGAATTCCAGTAGGATTATGAAGAGGATGTACAGAACTCTGAAAAGGTTCAGTCAAGACAGAGACAAAAAACATCGAATGGATTTTTTAAACTAATAATAGTCCATTTATTTCAAATTGGAACTATACTTTATTTTCTATTTTATAACTAAAACTAAATTTATGAAAACTTGAAATATGGTGGTGTGTCCTGCTGTGCAAGAAATATTACTGGTCCTCTTTTAAATAAACGTGAATTAAAATGAAATGTAACTAACGGACAGCTTTATTCAGTAAAAAATACCTACAGTATATGCCTGTCTGAAATCAGAACAAAACTTGCACATATAATGGAATAATTTTGGAAGTGCTCTGCAGGTGTCTCCTAGAGACACTGTTGCTCAGGAGCAGACAGACTTCAAATTAGCATTTCTCTTCCCTAATGAACAATAATCTTGATTCAACACATCAAAATAACATATTACAAATGGCTGCAGAAAGTACTGTTTATTTTCAAAGATGATGTGAGGATAACGTTGTGACAACCATGTAAAGATTATTGAATGAAAAACTAACCCCTTAATATTTAATGCTTTGAATGCATCAGTGTTAAAGCTGGCCATAAAATGTTTTTTGTGTCCCATGAAACTTTTCAAGATTTCAATTATTGTTCTTGTTCTGCCTTAGGAACAAATCAGAACCTATGCAAAGTGACTACAAAAAACAAGAAAGAGAATAGATGGTAGACTGAATATTAGGCAACCCATTGCTATACAGGTGCCCCAGATTCCAGCCCCTTTTCTACCAGTCTTACAGTGCTTGGTCAACCTAGAAACATTTGAAGTGTCTCTCAAGAAGAATGGATATTAAGTTTGACTGAAAAAAGAAAACAGAGAAGTAAAGGATGTCAGGGGAGGAGAAAATGGATTCTAGAATAGAATACAGTCAAACTTTGACCCTGTGTCCTTGGACTCCCGAGAAACAAGTGTTCCTGGCTACTATACCATTTTTCCTGCATTCTTTTCAGTGCTACAATCAAGAAAACATTTTCCTTTGATGAAGATGACACGAGGTTTTACTCCTCAGCAAAAATATCAGGGACAACACAGGAGATTTTGACTTAATAGGAACTCTTCCTCTAAAGTGACATCTTTGCATAGGTGGAAATTATTTCTGCCAAGGAACTCACAAGTACACTTTCAAGCATTGGTTTTATAATTAGAAATAACTCACTGTCTAGAAGTAAATGTTTAATATATACCTACCATCTATACACACGTCTTCACTAGTTAGTCATAGGAAGAATGATCATTAGAATATAATCATGAAAGCAGCTTGAAGAAAGGCTGTATTAGTATAGACTCCTTAGCATGGCATGAAAACAGCTCTACCCTTGATTATGCTGCTCAGACCATGAGAGGAGGCAAATATTTAAAATGGACAGGTTTGATATATCAAGCCACCAGCCAGAACCAACACCTCATTTCTGTTATCCACTAATCACTAAAAGATATGATCTTACTTTTATTGTTTCCTAGTATCAGTGATAAAAAATTTATTCAACGTATTTCACCTCAATTGCAATGATAACTGTCTGCTTCATAATCTTTAAATTTATAGTGCCTTTGTGAGACAAAGTAGTGCAATTATTTGTACAAATGAAGAGCTAGTCAATTTTAAGATCAACGACAAAATTCTAAACATCATTTAGATGCTTAAATTCCACTGAGTTCAAGGAACCAAAATCTATCTTTTGAGGGTATGTGTCAGGAGTGACGGKCAGGATTCATCTCACCTAACTTTAAACTGTGTAAGCAATTTGTCAGCTCCCTCTACAGACATGCAAGGCTACATATCTCCAGAGAACAATTCATTTTTTCCACAAACAGGTTCTAACGCAGATGAAATGAATTATTCTTTGGAGTAATTTTATTCTCCACTGATTACAGAAAGAGCCTAAATGGCTAGCACAAAGTACACATTGAACATAGTCAAAGGAAGGTGAAATGAATCCTACATGAAGGATGCCAAAGAAGCTTTAGGCCACGTTAGCGTGTACTCCCAATCAACAAGAAGGATATTCAGCTATTGTAATTCTTGCTTCTACTCTACCTGAATTTCCAGGAAACTTAAAGAGTCATACTAGCAGGGTGACTACTGAGCCACAAAGGAGATGTGATGTACATCTCCTTTCACCAGAAGTCAAGAAAGAAGGAACTGTCATAGTAAGCCTCAGAGGATTTTTAGGCTCATAAGACTTCTGGTTGTCTAGGTCTTCCCCTGTGGTTCCTGAAACCCATGCATCAAATCACCCTGAGATTTGAATCTCCTAAAATTAAGCTGCCCAAGCTGTGTTGGAGTAGCTTTTGTTCCTCCTTGTTTTCAGTGGGAGTTAATTTCTTAGTTATGAAAATTTCCAGTAATTGAAACCCTTTAATTCTCGTGTAGTTTTAAAATCCTTTTCCTCAACGTTTTTACCTCTGGACAACCATTAGCAGACATAAGTAAAATGAATACTTTTTGTTTCAGTCCTGTTTTAATGGCTGGGTGTTTGCAACATTAAAAAGATATCATTACAATAGATAATGACTGTTGTAATTGCTTGTAGTCTCAACAGAGACTTTTATTGGGAAAAATATGTCTTACTCTTACATTAATAGATCTTGCCTCTGGCACATGATCATGACAGGAAAGGAAAATCAGACAGTAGGACAACTAAACTGTGAATAAACAGAGGACTTCACTTTCCAGGCCTCACATTCCTGTCCTGTCAGTATGGTACATTCTGCACTAAATTCACTCTAAAAAAACCTGAAAAAATAAAGAACCTAATGCTGTTGGTAACAACATTTATTGCTTACTAAAGGGCTGCATAAATTCTTAAAGTGGAAGATTTTTCCTTCTTACAGAAAAAAAAAGAAACTACATTCCACTACAGTTGCACACTGTGGTGTGACTGATTGGTTGTTGGGGAGCTAATAAAAAGATGACTACTTGCAGCTGATGGCATATCCTATTTCCATCTAATTTGATGGTTTTCTGCTGGGCTGATGGGAACCTGTAATCACAAAATATTGAAGATTCAGCTATTTCAAAGCCTGGGTGCAATTTCTACTGTTGTCTGAAATATTTAGCCCTGCTTCTTAGAAATCCAACTTCTTTCTATTTGTTACGAAGATAGTCATTAATGTGTACACTAACACTTCCTATCTTATTTAAAATCTGCTCACTCCAGCTAAACATATGAGAATAAATACTTTTTATGCCAGACATGGCTATGATTTTTAATTCTTTGCATTAGTGTCTAGTGGCTCCAGCCAATGCACTATCAATATATAAAAAGACACAGTCTCTGCTGGAAGGACTTCCAGATCTCAGTTAAAGGTAGGAAATCGGAGAAAGTGAAGGCATTTGTGAAAGTGAAGACAGAATTAACACAAGATGTTTCTGTGCAGAATTTACACGTTGAAACCTTACTTTACTTTTTTTAACCTATTTGTAATAAAATATCTGGGACCACTGTAAATCCATGGTAGCCCCAGTTTTAAAAGCACTGGCTTTAACTGCTAGTGTTAATCATTACCTGGATGTGTAGTGGACAAAACATTTCTGACGGTTAAATGTAGCCACTTAGCTGCACAAATACAATAGATATCAGCAGACCCAAATGGCTGTTTATGTAGCTGTTGTCAAATGGCAGTGAGGTGGTAACAGTAAAGCAAAATCAATGCTATTTTAATTATTCCTTCTATGCCAATTAAAATATGGTCCTAAAATACAATGCATAAATATTCCTAGATTTATTTCTTCTGTCCCTGAAAGCAGAGAAGAAAACTCGCCATTAAGCCACAGAAATCGTTAGATCTATGCACATTCTCAAAATGCCAAAGTTAAGCATATGATTGTGTTCCTGAACTTGTACCCAATTTGTTGCATGATTTTTCAGTTTCTTAATTTGAAATTTCAACACTGAAGTTATCTTCGTGACTTCACAGTCACCAAGATCTAGCATAGATTTTTTTCAGTTACAACTTTCTATATACATACATATATTATTTTCATATACATATACAGAGAGATAGATATAGATATAGATATAAAAGCTGTAATGTTTTAGAAACATAACATCATCGCAAAGTTCAGACAGGTTGAATGAACTCTTGAAAACTTTTCTTTAGAAACTAGTCACACATTTGAATTAGTCTACAGAACATCAGAGGTCTTTCTTAAAGTTAGACCCATTAAAAAGTGACTTATAAAATACATAGAAAATATACAGTAATTTTGAAATTACAAACAGGTACAAAATCCGTATTACTGAATTAGTGCTTTTTCTTTGACAGTAGTTAATTTGTTGTCCCTAATTTGTTGTATTTAATTTCTCACATCTTAACACAGATGACTTTACAATAGCAGTTTCTGTAGGTTGCTTAAACAAATAATAGAAAATAAGATCATGATATTCTCAAAAAAACTTTCTTTCCTTCTGCCTTTTTAATTAAGACCATTAACAGCATAGAGGTTACCTTTAAAGTTGTTTTTAACTGACCTGAAATCTAGTCTTAGTCTGTCTTGCTCCAGTGGTTGGCTCAAATGAACAAGAAGTTTCTATATTTAAAAGTTGGGAGAATGTATTGTTATGTATTGTGAATTACATACTTATCTTTCATAAGTGTCATTACACCACTTAGATTTTGAAAATATTCGAACTGTTATTTTTGTGAATAGGCAGAATTTGGAAACTGAAACCAATGCAACTTCCTTTCTAATTGGTGACCTTTTTCCTTGCTGTTTGAAAGCTCAAACCTTTTGAACTCAAGTCAAATTACAGGTAACTGTGAATACTAACAAATCAAAATAACTCAGATATACATACATAAGTGTGTATATATATATATATACATTCATACAATGTATATTTAATATACACTGTGTTATAGCCTCAGCAGAGGAAACTGAATTATATTGGCCTAACTGGATTTTCTCAACACAGGTCTGACTTAATGGTTTCTGTATAGAATTTACCCTTTTCCAAAGGGGAAAATATATATGGTGGTTTTTTGATATAGTCATAAGTACTAATGAATCTGAGAAAAGGAATGAGAGAATGTCAAAATAGTATTTCAGGGACAGAAAATACTGAGATTTAGTGAAAATCAAAACTCTTACCATCCAAAGTTACAAAGAAACTGTACTTTGACTGGGTTTGGATAGTACATGTAGTACTTAAGAGTTACCAGGCTGGGTACCAAAACTGTAAAATGCTTTTCTGTAAACAGAACACAATGTTGACAGAAATAACCCATATTATGACCAGGATTCCCTTATGCAAAAATTGAATTATTTTATCTGAAATGTTTCATAGACTGTACCATAGAATATGAATATATTCAATACAAGTAAGATAACAAAGTACAAAACATTTTCTGGATAGTTTTTCCTGCGACTTTTAATATAGAAACTGCGACTTGTAATCACTTTAAAAAATGCTGCAATAATTTTGCAACTTACATTTTCAYATTCAAAATAGTACCCCAAAAAGTCCTCCATTTTTCACCCATTAATCCTATATCAGCATGTCAAATACTGGGGACAGTTTATATCGTTACTATGTGGTTAACTCAATTTAGCAAGTATTTATGTGTATGCATAGTGTTTTGAAGCAAGAACGTTACAGTGGATTCTGAGTCAACTAGATGCCAGCCAGCCCTCAACCAGCTATCCAGCTACAGTTAGCTGCTGAGACTTTACTGGCTTAAGCAGAGGACTGTGCTAGACAGAATTACGCGCTTTTGAATCAAAGCTGACTTGTACCTTGAATGGTGAAAAAATAAGCACAGGAAGCCTAATTCTGCCTGCAGAAGTGCATGTAGACATGTAATTTGATAGTTGGTATAAAATTTATCTTTTTCTGTAGTTTTTCTATAGTTATATCTATATTGAAGGAACAGGAATTGGTTCTCTGCTCCCAAGCACATGACCCAGCAATGTCTGTCCACCATGACAGGACAAGATATTAACATGAACTACATCCCACTGCATTCAGCTTTGCATAAGAGGAAATCTAAATACACAGACTGCAAGAGTCCACTGTCCACTTCAATGGGTTTATGATATCTGGACAACCAAGATCAAGGACTGAGGGACATGTCACGGAAAATATCTGGAGAAGAACGGGAATGCTGAGTCACAGAAAATGCTGTGGAATTCTGCATATTTAATCACTGAAAATATATGTGATTATTTCTGCTAGTAGAGATAATAAAAGTTATCTTCATTACAGGGATTAGCCCTTATCTCTTGCATAAGCAAGCTTGCTACTAATAAATTTTCTGTGTCCCCATTCTGGGACTTAGCACCTTAGAATTTCTGAGTTATCTGGGTATTGATCCAGTGCCACCAGTGGAGCAGTGCAAGGGCTGTCTTTGCTCCCTGGAAAGAATGATACAGAATTGTGTTATTTTATATCTCACAAACACATCTACTGCAGTGGAATTTGCAGTCACTGGGTTCTTTCAGAAAAGGAATTAAATGGTCAAGTAAAGTAAGGTCTTACATTCAATGTTATAGCATTTGTTTTTCTGTACGACAACTTTTAAATACTACAGCAGGGAAGTTAAAAAAAAAAATCGGGAAAAAATTAATTGACAAGCCTATGATGTTTTTGGTGAAAGTCAGAAAGCCATGAGAGTTAAAATGGAGAGAAAAAATAAAAGTGTATCTAACCCATACCTGGAGAAATTAGGTGGAAACAGATACAGTAAACCTGACAAAAAGGAAGAGATTGAGTAATTGGATAGAATCCCTGAAACAGAAAGCACAGGGAGTGTGGATACTGGAAACCTGTGCTAGGGAGAGCAGAAGAATGCAAGAGTTCTTGGGTGCTGTAAGGAACCCAGGCTGCTGAAGCAACTAAGTATCTTGACACTAGTAGTTTACAGCCAAGTCTGCAAAGTTAGTAGGAAGAGCAATATGTCCTAGAGCACAGACTCTTGGAATGGACTTAAGGATACTACAGTCCTCCATTTCTGCTAATGGCTTTCCACATCTTTTTGCCTCTCAGTGCCTCAGTTTCCCCATTTTAAAAATAGGAATAAGGATCCTAGCCTTCTTTCAAGAACTTCTAATAAAATAGGCTATGTAAAACCAAGTACTATTAATATTATTACTGCCATATTATTGAGATAAGTTCTGCTCTAGGACGTGCAAGAGCCTCTCATAAATACCATCTCTGCTGTCAGTGGAATTACAGCAGCATAGGTGCATGAGAGTTTGTTGACAATAACCAGAGTTCTGTGATATTGATTTTTTAAATGGTGAATTTTGGCAAAAGTGAAAGGAGAGAGTACAGTTCAGTTAGATCACTGGACGTATGTAATGGCTTGCCAATAACATATTCTCCAGCAACATACTCTTGTCACTGTCCCTGAGGCAATTAAATTTGCTAACCTGAGAGAAAATTAATCTGGGGTTGGAGGGGAAGGGGGGCAGAGGGGTGAAATAGGCAGAGCAGGACCATCCTTTTTGGTGGCAACAAGCTGTTACATTGGCTCATCTGCATTATCTAACCACACCACCATTTTTATGCTTGGCAAAGTATTTAGGTTCTTATTGATCAAAGCAATTAAAAATGTGCCTAAATTGAAACATATGAGAAATCTCACCCATATTCAGTGGAGCATTTAACCATAGGTTTACCTTTACACCTAGGCCTGCATACGCCTTCCCATTTATATATATGTTTTGATAACTGGATTGTTCACATGCTAGAAATTAAGTGCATCCTTAAGAACAGGGGTGAATTAGAATTAACAGAGTTTGGAACTTYGTTCTGTGGTGCTTTACATGGAGATACTCAAAGTCTTTATTCATTTATAGTCAGTTCGACTATATGCTAGATTCTAATTCCTTAAAAGTCTGTTATTAAGCCTTGCCCTGTTCATCCATATATATATCATGCCATTTTCATGGTGTAGAAGAAATGCAGTATGTACAGCATGTGAAGCATACCCCTTTTGCCTGGTATGAATTTGGCAGTATTACAGGAAAACTTATTTTGATATCCGTGTAGTTACAGAAGCTTTATTCTCTTTCTGGAAGTTAAAAAGCCGTAACAATGAAAATTAAATGAATATAAAACTTTGCAGAGAAATCACTCAATTTTGTAAGTGAAACAGCTTTTAGCATAAAAAGCCTGGATCTTCAAAATGATTGAGTAAGATTTTCCCTGTTTATTTTGCAGATGGGTTTTCAGAGGTACAAAAAATGTAATTATAGGAAAAGCAGTAAAATGTGAGCTGGTTGAGGCATAAAGTGCAGCACTTAGAATAAGACAATTGCCTAAATTCCCTGATTGACAGATGGATGTCACTTTAGATGAAAATGATAACAGATTTAGCGGACTGAAGAATAACTTCCTCTTGACAGTGCCCTGACCCTTAACCTACAACCTGACTCCTGTTGGCTTCACTAACACAGGGTAATTGTCACAGGTGCAGGATTAAAGAAACCCCTACAGCAGCTACCAGTGGTCAGAGGCTTATTTCTTTTGATGACCAGAAATGCACTGTTGAGATATAGCCAAGAAGCCCTGACCTCTGTTGCCCTTTCAGGGCATTAAAATTTACCCCTGGGAAAAGGAAACTATATAAAAGAAAAATACTCTGTTCTGACTAATGCAAAGCAATATTTTAACGGTGTAATAATTAAGTTGACAAACAAAGCAGAGTGATGGTAAAGTAATTTATTTTCATCAACACAAAAGCATGTTTCTCACACAACTGTGACACGTTTCCAATAAAGACCAGTACTGCATGCTCAGTAGAGTTCATGGGTTTTATAATTACGAGTAAATTCTTTACCATGTCATACGCTGGTTATGTGTACTATTCCAAAATGATTCTGTTGTATTTATATGCTAATAGTATCCTTTCAACAGAAGCCAGTTCTTTGAATTGTATTTAAATTTTAGGAAGGTAGAAGATTGTAACAGTATTTATAAATGACGTGGTGACAACTGTGAGACTTCACAAAAGTTTATACCTCCTTCTGTTAGAAAATAGAGTACACTTTATTCTTTTTTTCTTCAGCAACATGAATGGGGAATTCAGAAAACACAGAGCAGTACAATGAGCTATGCAAATATATTTTATAATAGACGAATGAATATTGTAGAAGAAAACAAAATGACTGTGTATCCCATTAGAGTGAAGTCAATGCAGTAACCTGCCCATGTTGTTTTCTTTATGCATAGAAGAATGAATATTACATGAAAAAAAAAAAAGAAATGACTGCACATCTCATTAAACTGAACTCAGTGCAGTAAGGAAACCTGCCTGTGTTTTCAAAATGTTGCATCTTAAAAAAACAAACCAAACCAAACCACAATCAACTTCTTAAACACCTGACAACAATGAAATAGTGTATTCAATTATTGTGTTTATTGGTGCTTAATACCGGGACCATCCAAATATTTATTCACTAAATATGAAGGAACAAAAACAATGTTCTAAATACAATAGACTTACTGGGATCAAGTTTCTGCTCAGAACRGTAGAGCTCTAAAAGACCACTATGCAAAAGGCACAAATTACTCTAAAATTTGTTGAAGGTTCTTATTAGGGTCATAGGTCTTGCCCTGCGGTTATTATTCATCCACAAAATGCTCTGATAAGTAATATGACACTAAATTAGTATATACAAGCCTTAGGATAATTGCCTAAAGAAAATAAAAAGATTAAGTTACCCCTAAAGGAGTACTATACATCTAGTCAACTTCAGTCCACTGTGAAAGTTTAGTGGAATCTGTTTTTATTCTGTCACATGCTATTAAACGATGAAAAAATATGAGGACTATTTCTGTGTAACTTATTATCATGAACACTTGCAATAATAATATCTTCCTTCCGACTACCATCTTTTCAAATGTGATGAGATCATCAGGTAACAGTGTAAGATATGAAGGCTTAGCATGCTGTGTTGTTAGCACATTAAAAAAAGAAATTGCTGGGATAATTAACAACTACCTATTTGTCTGTGGGCTGCATTCATTATGCC
>NW_020449197.1:435158-515158 GCF_003343035.1 Apteryx rowi | reverse complement strand
GCTTTGCATGAAGAAGGCGATGGGATTAAATTGTGACTCTTCACTTTTGAAAGAGGGGTCTGAGAAAGGATTCAGTACTGATTTCTGCTTATGCGGACTTACAGCGTTTGCTAAAAGCACAGTTAAGTTAGGATGTTGATGACTGGGAAGACAGTATTAACTGCCTTTCTGCATGTATGCTAATAAAGTTGTGGTCTTTTGCTTTTATTGTGTCTGTTTCTGTATCCTGTGTGTCTTAATCAAGTCTCATGAGTATGGAAAATATCAGCAAAACAAAACACCAATTCTACCATGTAAGAAACTTGYTGTTCCTTAGGAATTTCCATTGCCTCTAATAAGAAATACAGGCAATTTTTCTCAGTAAATTGAATACCGCATAACAAGACTGTTATGCATCTTATTTGCCAGAGTAATAGTCCTATCTTTGCATATCCTAAGCAAGGACAGAACACAAAGTAGAGCTTGTGACTGCTTTTAGACTCAAAAGCTAAGAAACCTCTACCTGATTCCAATAGGATAGGTAGGAAAACAAAACAAAACAAAGAAGCCTAGCAGTGTATGAATGGATTTCTTGAAGGGAATATAGCGGATGCTGTAATGGGTAACCTGAATGTAGTTAAAATGCACATTGACACCTCTCACTGAGGGGAAACTGCTCAGCTGAATATCTGACTTGATATCACTAATACACTTCACAGCCTTGAAGAAAAGATTCTTTGCTAACCTACCAAATTGGAATCCAACCCATTTTATCACATATGCCACTCTGGGTAAGTCTGTTTCAAGAGAGGGATATCCCTGTCTTTTTTTTTTTTTCTTTTTTCAAAAACTGAATGTGTTGTTAGATTGTGGGATGAAGCATTTAGGTTTCAGTACAACTTCTCAATCCGCAACAACTTTCAATTTGAACATGGAAGAGAAAACCAGGAGTAAACATAATAAAGCCAAAGCGAAAGCCACACCCTGCCACCCAAATTCTTGTCTTGGTTTTCAACAGCCACAGACTTCTGACTCACAAGTTTATATAAATGTTGAAAAACAAGGCATTTCAGCTTTGACTTCAATGAATATTTCAAAGGAAGTTATTTTGTATGATATGGTATAACTTGCTATTATCTGAATTCCTATATGTGATTACATAACTTGCATTCATTGCATCTGTTAGTATCAACTTCATCCAAGATAATGAGTATATAAGGTTTTTGTGACAGTAGAAGTTGTATTGGAATGGAAATTATAAACAAAGATAGATCATGTCTGCCACTAATGTCAGGGAGTTGTAGATCAAGAGTAGTCTTATGGGGTGCACTGAATTGTGAACTGCAGGAGCTGAAGAACTGCTACACACTTGCTTTCACTGTCTCCTGCACAGTTGCAGTGAAAAATTTTGGAAAGACAGTAAAGGGCTATAACCTCATGAACTGGTAGATATCAGGAGCCTGAGCAAACAAAACTTATACATAAAGAGATTGACTGAACATGTGTGTAAAGAGTAGCACCAGTGGATTGGTTAGATATTCTTCACCCTGTAAAATTTCTGCTACATAAGGAGAGGGAGCAGGAGTTAGAAAAACTACAGTAAACTTTAAACATTGAGTGATTCTGATATGCTGGATGATTCTCCATCACTTAAATGCACTGTTTTAGTTTGTCACTAGTAGGTACATTGACCACAGTGCCATTGTGAATTTGAGCTATTATGATCAATAATATTTTAAATACCATTAAAATACCCCTTAATTTTTCTTGCGACAGTCCCCTATAAGTGAAACTTAAATGGTAAATGCAGCTTTGTTTGCAACCATATTTCCTCCACCTGTGTTCCTTTAACAACATACAAGCTGACACAGGTAGCATTTCCCAGGATGCCCAACTGATAATAAGTATTGATCCTACCAGGGAATGAGAAATAGCTTCTGTTGACTCCAGGGATCAAGTGGCTTCTTTTCTCAGCTGATTATAAAAGGGTGTCCTAGAATGAAAAGATTTTAGTGTCAATACATTTTCTGGAAGAAGCCATCAAGCTATGCATGCATGTTTGAATCAAACTCTTTAGGAACTTCTTAGTCATTTATTGAATTCTGTCCTAATAAAGTCATACTCCAAGTGCAATACAGTCATACCTCAAATAAAAGATTGGTAGAGTTTGAGGGCCAACTGAAATATTTTAACGAACTTAAACCTTGTGTAAATTCTAGGATATCTTCTAGAAAATTAATATGAAGGGAAAGAAGAGAAAGAAAAATAAATATTCCTAACATTTTGCCTGATCATATTTCTATTCCCTTTTTTACTCCTTCATTCTCCTCTCTTTAATAGTTTATGGTTCCTCTCTGATAAACATTTCCCTCAAAGTACTTTGTATTCAGGTTAGCTAAAAATCTGTAACTGCTAATTGTGGCAAAAAACAAAGATACTTAAAAATACACAGGCGCATAGAACATTCCCACTGTCATTGATAGTGTTAACAGAGTATTTTCCGTCCTTTACTGGACAGCAACAAAATAAAATGAATAAAAGCAGCTTACATTTACATTCTTAGACATAGGTTACAATGATGTGAAGAAAAAGAAGTTATAGGACCATCATTATTTAGAAAGGTTGGTGGGCTTTTCTGTCTTAGTACAATGACTGGGAAGGGTCTTAAAAAATAGAGTAACTTTCTAGAGCAGGAAGAAAATGAGGTCATTTTCTTCCTGCTCTAGAAAGTTACTCCAATTAAAATCTATTCTGCTGATCATGTAGTGTCCCATTATGGGCCCAGTCCTGTAACTGTGCTCAAGTGTTTTGTCTCACTGGAGTCAGATGATTTGTTTTGAGAATAAGGTTTACAAAGGTTTAGGTCCTAGTCACTTTTCTTCCCTCAAATTTCTTTATGCCATTTACAGATGTGCAACCTATTCAATGTTATACGCACCCATCTGTGATAGTTCCCATAGAATGTTTGTTACAGCCCTTAGCTGTTGAGCCAGTTTTTACTGCTCAAGCTGCATGACTCTTGCTATTATTTACTGAGGTTTCAGTGTATGTATTTTCTCTACACTAGACCATATAGCTTACATCTAATCCAATTTCAGGCATTTCCTCCAGAAGTGTTTATAACAAGATATCTGTAATAAATGGCCTGCTGATAGTAGTCAGGTAGAGAAACAAAAACAATTGATCCTGCTAATATTTCTTATTTATCCCAAACTAAAAAATAGCGAAATGAACAAGAACTTCCTTAAATGTTTCAAAAGTTCTTGTAGAGAGCTTTGGAACAAGACTTCTTACAATGTTACCTCAGTGAAAATGGTCAGGAGTAATTAATTTTTCTTCCTGCTTTGCTATACACACACACACAAAAAAGAAGTGCAGTGTATTGCACTTACTCAAACAGTTTCCCTTAATGTTAGGATTTGAAATACTGCAGTGATATTTGTTTCTCCAATGAAACATGAGGGATTTTATTTAAAACAATGGAGGCATCATGAAGGCAGCATTAGCTGCCTATATGAAATCACAATTTTCAAATAGAATTCCAGCATGCTTGCTGTATATATTTCTAATGTCTTTTACACTTATATGCCTTATAAATAAATGCATGCATATGCACAATATTGAACAAACATGTGCAGCCTCTGTTTTTCCTTACCTCTTCGAAAAACTCACACATTCTCATTCGAAAATACATTTTCCTATACCATGCTTCCATACTTTTTTTTTAAATTCAATTAACATTAGTTAATAACAGCACATTTGAAGATTTCTCCATGATTCTGAAGCTTTTGTGATATATATATATTTGTATGTATGAGACACATAGTTTTCAGATATTCATACACAGAATTTATTGATTTTATTGATTTCTATTTTGGAATTCTAGTTATTAAGGGATGTTTCAACAGTTAAGAGAAACAGAGGTTGAACTAGTTTACTCAATATTTCAGTGCAATAATCTCTACCTATGATGATGATGTGATATGGCTCCTAAGAACCTACATAAAATCTGTGAGGAAAAAAACCTTATTTCATTATAATGTCCAACTTCGCATGGGCTTCTTTTCCCCAAAATTACAAAAATAATTCAGTATGGTATGAGTTGCAAAAACAAACACATCAAAGCCTTCAAAAGGATTCACATGGGTAGGTCATCAGGACTGCATGGCCTCATATAGTTTGTTAAAATTCTGGCTGGTTAGTTTATATCTTGATTAATAAACAGTTTCAACTTTGGTGAAAGCTGGAAAGCTTAATCCATTAAGAGCCATTCAGAACCAAAACAAACAAACAAAGCTTTAACCACTTCAGTGACAACAGCACAGAACAAACAAGCAGTGTCCTTAGAAAATCCTAGCAATTTCAGGATCAATAGCCTCACTCTGTGCTTCTAAGTGATGAAAGCTAGAAAATCTCTGCTGTCGGCTCTTTTAAAAATTGTTTCTGGCAAAGCTATAGTTGCAAATTTGATGAGTTTAGTTTAGTAATACCCATGTAGTCTAGAAGGCAGACTTAAGTACTATCACTGGTCACAATGAAAACAAACTAATTCAAACATCACTTTAAGCTGAAATTTCCTCTCTTTACCCTTAATTTACAATGTTAAAATACTTTTCAACATCTATTCCAAGTTCTTATACTTAAGAGTTTTGTGATTATTTTTTTAATTAACAGCAGTAGGATTTTTTTATAATGAGAATTTCAAAAAAATATCAGAAACATTTCCACGAATGCAAGACCAGTACAGTGACTTAATCTACTAAAGAATGCAGGGCTGTTTCAAAGTCCATTTAACCCAATCTGCCAATATGGATAATCA
Source organism: Apteryx rowi (assembly GCF_003343035.1). Classification (NCBI taxonomy): domain Eukaryota; kingdom Metazoa; phylum Chordata; class Aves; order Apterygiformes; family Apterygidae; genus Apteryx; species Apteryx rowi. The sequence goes on along the minus strand of NW_020449197.1, from coordinate 510,360 downwards.
AATCAGCAAATACATTTATATACATGGAAAGAACAAAAATAAACATTTTTTCCTTTATAAGATTAAAAGCCTGTTAGCCCCTGTTAAAACACTGCCATTGTGTATTGACTTTCATGAAAATAGCATTCACTTCCTTTTACATAGTCTGGACTTACATCATTCAGCAGAGCTGAATACAGTAGATCTGTTCTCATTCTAAAAAATTCAAAATTATTACTGCATCATTGTACAAATATTGATGCCTTTGTTTCCTGTTTTTAAACACAATACCTCATACATTTATAGTTGTTATTTTGTTTTTTATTTAAATTTCRCATTTACCTTAATTATAAACTCGGAAGTAAAATAGGAGGAGTATTTATTTTTTAGCCAACAATGTCAGCTGGTTTGTATTTTACCCATATATTATCTAGAAGTTTTAAATTATATACCTTCCTAGGTAGTCAAAAGACACTGTAGAGATTGTCTACATATGTCTACAAGCTAATCTATTTACTAAGATTTGTTGCTTTTTTTGCTTATAATCAGCAGATTTTACTATTTGTATTTTTTAAATTAAACAATAAAATGAAAATGTCTGCAATATGAGAAATATAAGCAGTAAAACAGAACCTTTCCCAGAATTCTTGCTTAGAGATCACACAGACTACCTAAATTTTACACCAGAAAGGCATAATTTCTAAATCAGAACAACATTTAAAATATGTGGCTTTACACAGGGACTCTATGTTGTTTAGTCCTGATTCATTAAGATGCTTGATGCATAAGTGAGTTGTCAAACGATATGTGGGTGGCTGTAATGGCAGCATGTAGGTTTGTATGGAAAACAAGTATGGCACTGTGAAGATTTTTTCTCTCTTTCATCGTATAGATACTCCCATGTAAGACTTGTGAGGGGTCTGCTAAGAAGCTTGCTGTCAAATGAACCAATTCAGGAGAAACACATGTAAGTTTAAAACAAAGTTCTCCAAAGGAGAAAAAAAAATCAAACCACCTAGCCTTTCTGTAGCCTAACCAAGTGACAGACACATAGACAACTTCACTGCTGCCAGAACAACACTCTGTGCAGCCCACCAGCAAGCTATTTGTCACTGCTGCAAGAATATCCTCCGCAACTTGGCATCAGGGTCCCCGGATAGTCAACTGTGCTTGCACAGTGCTGGAAGTGCTATCCAGTAATGGGRAGGAAAATGATCTGAGGATCTCGTTATTATTTCAAAATGTGTTATTGTACGAAAAACWTATCTTTTATAGCCATAAACATGAAAAGTTTATAGGAAAATACCAACTTACATTATACTAGAAGTTATATTCTATATGAGTTTACGGAAAGACTGTGTTTCACTCCACTTCCTTTCCCCCCTCTCCAGTCTTCCTATCCATTGAAAAAGAAGATTGAATAGTCTATTCAGCTTCTATAATATGGCTTTCATGATAGTTCATAGAAATAATGGGATAAAATAATCTCTGACATCATGTCATTATGTGAAATAGCATTATCCCAGAGATTAACATGGCTCAGTAACTTTGCAAGTATAAGGCTTAATTTTGAAATTTTCAGGTAAGAGAAGGGGAAAAGCACATTTTAATTGTAGCAGATCTTTGGACTGTGTTAGATTTGGTGTGAAGCACAAAGTACCACATGGCTATTTATGTCACAAAGGTCAAATCCTTYTATTCTGCATTGAGTTGTGTGATCCAGTTCATTACAGCCCAAAGCAGTACAGCCTTTGATATAATCTTGGCCTATGGACAAAACATCCCTTTATTGTTATATTAGGTCCTGCATATTGCATTGGGTCCAACAAACTTTTATAATAAAGGTATTACAAGTTTATTAATGTTAGCTGCACTGTTGTGATGGTTTAATCATCATCATCAGCCAATTGATTTTATTGAGCAGAGGAGTAGGAAAAAAGGAAAGCAGTCCGTTTCCAGTGGTTCCAGGAAAGTGAGATAGGACAATGAAAAGTAATGACTATGAAGAACAGTAAAAATAGATTTCTAAGAGAAAAAGAGTAAAAATAAAGGAATAAAGGACCAGGAATGATAAATGCCAATCATTAAAAAAAAAAAAAGATATCAAATAACCAAATAAGAAACAAAGATAAGAAGAGGAGAGAAAAATATCCGACTGCATAGGAAAGTGCCTGTGTGGATTAGTGCAGTAGTTTGAATTAAACCAATAAACCAGTCTGAATTTTCAAAAGTTTGCATTAACCTGGCCACACCTTTTAACTGACCAAGTGTCTTATCATTAGAGTATGACATAACTTAACAGATCTGCATGGATGCCCAGGAAAGGTGGCAATTCATTTACTTTATATTATTTCTGTTCGATTAAATTAGAGCAAAAGGTAGGGAAAGGAGCTTCACGACAAGGACAATGGCAGAAATGCTGTCCCCCAAAGTATATCCAGCCTGTGATTATCTATGAATGAGTTTCAAATAAACTGCATTGAGTGTGCAGAGATACCACAGCATCTATAAATGAGCCAGCTTGAATCTAGAAGCTGGAAACTTCATATGATACTGTTCTGTGTAGACTTAACAGATAAGCCCCATTCAGAGACCTCTGTGCTCCAGAATTACTATAATTGACTCTAAAATTTCTAGATATTGTAAGTTTGACTGTAATCAAGTTTAGCATGAAATGGAGACAGGAAAAACTTTTCCCAAGCAGCTACAGTGTTGCTTCATGGTCATTAATCCAGGCCCAAGGCTTTTATCCTTTCTCTAGGGATAACAAAAGAGTAGAATCCATGTTCTTGGAAGATATGCCCTCTCTCATGTTGTCATCAACAGTTAGTACTACTGATGAGTGAAGAATCCATGTGGCCCTACCTGTCTTCAACCTAGGAAATAATATTTCATAGGGGGTTGTGGAGTTCTGAACTGTAAACACATCATCAAAGATCTTTTTTACAGATAGATTTGGGAGAGAGGAAGAAGAGAAGGCAAAATGGAGAAATGACAAAATGAAAGATTACTGTTGCAAAACCATTTTATAATATTTGTATAGAATTCTATTCTGTGCTGAATATTCAACATTCAGATGCTGCAAATTAATGTACAACAAAAAACAAAGCTGGTTCATCCTCCTCCTTATATCCCAAGCTGTCCATTTAGATCAGATCGTGTCTCCTTAACAGAATAGATATTGAAAGATTTTTGTATACAGACTAAATTTGTATTGAATTGAGTATACAACTCTTTTTTTAACTTTACAATTTTAGCCTCATTGACCATATCTGTGGCTAACAATGCTTTATATTTTTAAGCATGGTAGTAAGCCATATTTTTTTCTAAAAATATTTCAAATAACTGATTCTTTACTCCTGATTTTTTTACCTTTTACAAAAAATATACTATGAGTGTCATAGCTAAAGTCATTACTTTGGTGCATGAACAAACCATGAGAACTATGAGATTCTTTCAGGAAATATGATGATATTTTAGCATTTTTCTTTTCTATTTCTGGTCATTTCATTTATAAAGATGGTGGCTGTTTTGAACCACTTATATAGTTTATATAATATATCATACTGAAATTTCAAATATAATTTCATTTACTCCCCCAAATAAAGGTAGATGGGCATTTATATTAGTGAATTTGAAAAAAAAAATAACAAAGTTATTCCTTTTTGTCTTCCAAACTGTTAAGATTGCTATTGTATTAATGAATGGGGTTGAAAAAAATTAACATTAATAGCTATTAACATTAATATTATGTTAATAGCTATTAACATTGATAGCACTTAAGCACCCAAATCTCCTCCTACTAAGAATTTTTCAGAAGTTAAATTGACTTTAAAAAAGGGTTTGTGCTTCCAGGCTCTTACTCTTTTTTATTTCCACACTATTTCTTCCTATGACAGTTGAGGATAGAAATCACATATTGACACTAGGAGTCTTATGCTGCTCCTATTGAAGATACTGGCATTTTACTACTGAATTCAACATGGACAGAATCAGGCCAATGGAAATATACGTCTATACCTAGAACTTACATGGAAACTTATTCATTAACTCTCCTCTAGTACAGAATTTTCTAGATATTCAGAATTTTTCAAAGCATTTGAAATTATAGTGTAATGAAAAAATTGTACCAAACTTTGCACTGATGTTATTGCTGCTTAAGCAGCTTTTTGCTAGGGGCTTCAGATGCTATACTTCAAAGACTTCAGGATCAAACTCCGCCTTGCTGCCTGCCAAGAAAAGGAAGTCTTACTTTAGACCACAATGGATTGATCAGTCTGGTGCAAAAGGTCACCAAACACTACACATGCCTGCTTGGGACCAAAGCTTAAAGGGGAAATCCTGCCAAGCAGGATTAAGGTGTCTATTCTCTCTTCAGTATGCATGCATAACTTTCCTTAGCATCAAGGGGAGTTATACGCACATAGTAAAAGAAGAAAAAAATAGATTGGGACAAATGAATCTTGCAGTGTGTCAAATATCTTGCAAGAGATGAAAACACTCAAATGTATATGAGTAAAAGTTTAAAAACACAGGACATGGAAGAAAAGTTACAGCTTCAAGGGAACCGAAACAAGAAAACGATCATAAACCCATACTAATATAAAACATTCCTACAGAGTTAGTAGATGATTTGCCTATACAGAGAAAGAGTAGACATCACATATTTACTTTGAGAGCTAGCATGACTGATATACTCAGGTATTCAGTTAAAAGAATGAGATTGATGCATATGTGCCTTTGGGACARCAGAAGATCCTGTTAATTGTACTTGGGAACAGAAGCATGTTGGTTAGCACTGAACTGCCCTCACCACGGCGTGCACACACATGCRTGCGCACACACACACGGGGGGGGGATAATATAGTTCAGTTCTGCCTGATATGGAGAGGCTGAATTGTTGTATTCCTGTTTCTGTTGTATCTAAACCTTATACCTTTGGTCCCCTTCAGGTGCTTAACATGTGTAAGTATAAGAATTAGACTGCTTGCTTATGGTGACCACTGTGGGTGTTTCCATGACTAAAAGGCAAACACATCTTTGGTGCTTCCTGCTCACCGATCACCGAGCTGCCTGGAGGTAGCCAGTCAAACCATCTAAGCTCTCTTTCATAATATCATAGAATATCCCCTCTTTGCAATTGTCCCCACTATTTCAGGGGCAGATCATGTCCCAGCCCTAAAGAATAGCCATCCTATAGCAATAAGGGGTATTTTTGCTTATTCTGTACGACTTCCAGATAATTTATGACAGCTTGAGACTCTCAGCAGGAGAATCATAGCCACCACAGCTGCAATAAGATGATATTTGTGAACAGGAAAAAGGATTAAACCCCCTCATCTTTTGTTTTTGACTTTTTGCATTAGCTCTATAGTAACTACTCTGTCACAGCTTAAAATAGAAGCCAAGAGCAAGAAGAACAATGCATACCTTGACTATTATAAAAGTAGTATATATGTATATCAGACAGATTGCTTTTAGAAAAAACTATATATACTCAGAGTAAAAAAGGTCATTCTGTGAAAAGATTGTGCAAGTCTGAGGTGCATCTGGACAAAGATCACAAGAAACTAATAAATCTCACGCTATTATTATAGAAAAAATAGGTATTATGTACAGCTTCCACAATGATGAGTATAAACACATTTTACTGGACTAGAAAATTTAGAAACAGGATGATGAACAGTATCTAGCAATAGTTTTTGAGAAGAACTGGAAAGATGAGCAGATTTGATGGGAGTAACTTTCCACTGCCAGTGCCCTTTTAACAAGGCAGAGGCAGGGTAACAGAGGAAGGAAATTTCCTGAAACTGTGCCAAATAACAAGCTGTTTAATTAATATTCAACTCATCATCCATAAACTTTGTTGGTTTGTAGCTAAGACTGCTTAAGTGCAAAAACCAATGCACCTAATCAGTGCAATACAAGGAAGTAACATGTTAAGGCAATTCTTCATTCCATATATTCTCACCCATGTCGCATCAGCCAGTTGCTCTGACAGATTCTGCAACTCCATAAGATGCTCCTTGCAGCTTCTAATATTTTATGAAAAAAGCTCAAAAGCAAACTCTCTGGAATTATATTTATCAGATTAAAATATTACAGAGGGGAAGGCGCCCATACACATTTCTAAAACCTCTGGCAAAAGAGGAAATGAAATAACTCATAGGAAAAAAAAATGAAGAGAAATTCAAGTCATTCTGAAGTGACCTTGACCTATAGTTTTTGTTTCTTTAGAAGTGGGAATGTAGAAGGATTGTGTGTATGTGTTTTGGTTTGGTTAAAGGAGGTAAGAGTTAACTGCTGAAGTGAAGGAATGTGTGAAGCGTGCACAGTGCTGAAAGCTTGAAGTTTGGTTTTAAGCTTATCGGAGGAGTGAGGAGCAATTTAAGAGGGAATGTGCCAAGATCTAAGCAGATAGGGAAAATGCAACCTCCTTCTTAGATTTCTTCCTTGCTTTCCAAATGTTGAATATGAACACTACCTGTAGGTTTCTGAAGGATGAAAATGGAAGGAAATCAACACTAAATTCTGGAGATAATATTATTTTAAATATTTTCTGCACATACAGACCATATCCTAATCCATATATTTTTATATCATGAGTTTTAATTATGTTAAGATCTTATTTGAGGATACTCCAAGAGAAACAGCATATTTTGTCAATTTACTTGGAGCTTTTAGCTTTTATTTCACATTCATCAAATCATTTCACAGGCTTATAACCATCCCCATTCAAGAAAACATTTATACATACATACAGATGTACTACTTGTGCTGTGGAAATAATGCTAAGTATAAGCTCAGTGCTTTGATGAATCCAGGTCTAGGAAAAGAAATGACTATAAACATTTTGAAAACATCTTACCATGAAATGCTGTAGTGGATCAAGTGCAAAAACAACTAGCATGATATTCCTAGGATGCAATTTTTGAGATAAGGTTAATAATCTTCTTATTAAATTCCAGAATGGAAACCAAGATAATTAAATTGCAATTCTTGCTCTCTTACTTGCTGCTTGAAGTTGGGCAACACTTTCTTTCATGTTTGCCTCTACTTCTTCTCTTTCAAAACAAGGATAAAGACACTTATCACATAAAAATTACTCAATAAGTTTTAACTATTAACACAAATATTGATATTTTCACTTACAATGTGCTATTATATTTTATATTTACTCACATATCCTTCTATCCATATTTGTCTTTTTAGTCTATGCTTATCAACAAATACTTGCTCAACTCTCAGCTTGTCACCAACACCACTGGCAAAGGATGGCAGGTGAATAAATGCTGTGATCTTGTAGTTCYTGGTCCAGTGCTTTAGGAGAAGAAATAAATTTCCCTAAAGTGAGTTTTGGGAGCATCATGTGTGTTGCAGTAAAATGAGATGGAGGTGGAGCAGTTTGCTGATACTCATCAGTGCTAACTGGTCCCTTACTGATTTAAAATAAGACTTCACTGCTTCAGAGATTATTTTTAAAAATCACATATAGACTGAGAAACTATTATTTCTTTTATTCCCTTTCTCTTGTAAACTGGGCCTTCCTCCTAACTGTGATAYTGTGTATGTTTTAAAACATTATTTTTAAAACTTCTTACCAAAAGGAAAAGCTAATAAATATTGAATATTTTTCCCTTTAGCTCCATTAAGCAGCTGGCCAATATTACTATTACCAGACATACTAAACAGGATATATCCCTGAACTGTGGGGATATTAAGAATCAAGCTGGAGACTACAGACTGCTAAAGGAGTATGTTACTGATCTGATAACAATTACAGTTGTCTGCACAGTTATATCTGTATAAATCATTATCTTGTCTAGGTGATATACGTTCTTTTCCACTTGCTGTAATAAGCATAAAACTAACACGAAAGGTCAGCCGAAAACAATATGTAGCAAGGTGGTCACATCAGGCTTCACATCTTTGGTCAAAGTTCACATGTGATTTTCATTACAATTTTAGTAAATACATAATATAGTTCAAGACAGAAAGAGAGCTAGTCAGCAGCATTTAATTACAAAATACACRTATTTTGGAAAATTCATTACAGCCATTAAGTACAGTCTTGTAAAAATGTACCATATATTTAGGATCTTATACTACAAGGTATGAAATACTTTCTCTAATAGGGATGCACTCAAACAATGCATGTATCAAGAAGAGTCTTTTTTTTCCCTAAAAACCATCTCTAATCAATAGATTTCTAATAGCACCTATATATGGCCTATAATCATGGTAAAGCTATTCTGTTTACTGAAAAGCCTGATTTCAGGGGCACTGAGCACCTGCATCTCTTGGTAAGCCAGACAGAGCTACAGATATGCAACACCTTGATACCATATTGTCATTTAGATAGAAACAAAATGCAACACATTCCAGTAAACACAAGGCTGATTTAATTTTGTCTCTGTTCACTTTATTGATTTAGTTGGAATACTGCTGAGTTTACACTGCTGCATGCTAATTCCTGCCAGATTCTGCCTTCACAGCTCACACTGAGCATTATTTTACTCAGGGTAGTCCCATGGAGCTCAATGGGACACCACCATGTGAGAGAGAGCAGCAGAATGTGGCTCTGCTAGCAGACAGTTGTATACTGTTTTTTATACTAATCTTACTTTATTTTTCTCACAAAAGATTACATGGAGAAAAAAAAAGGAGGACTATGTAAATCCTTTATTTGCATTTCCACCCACTGAAGAAAAGTTTATATATTCAAGTTTCAGTTTTTCAGTGCTGAATATTACCTGCTGAAACCACTGAGTATTTTTCAAATACTCAAAGAATAATAACTGTTTTAAAGGGAATATTCCCTTTTGTGAATAAGAATATTCTATGCAGAGAACTCTCTTCTGTGAGACCCCCCTTTTTCTTGGTGCTATAAGGAAGGGTTTTTCTAACAATGCTAGAAAATTTAAAAATTTACAGAACTTCATGTAATATTCTCCTGAGAATAGATTCTATGAGTCTTATGGAGTGACTGCAAGATGTAGCCCACACTGAACTGCTGTTCTTGTATCTTTTTTAATATCAAACTAAACAGTAGCATGAGAGCAGTGACATAATTCTTATTAATTATACTTTCCTCTTTCTTCTACGACTTTAATCATTATTTTTGTTGTTTTTTAATATAACTACCCTTGCACTTATGTCATAAAAAAATTCTGCCTTTTTCTCTTTTTTAATATTTGTATTCAAGACAAACAACAGGAGGTTGAAATCAGGCCATTTAAAAGAAACATCTGCTGACATTTATTCATATGCTACATGTTCCACTTTCATCATTGAATGTAATGATAAACACACATTCCAGTCAATAATGGCAATTCCCAGCCAAGCTTTACAAATGGTCTCTTTAACACCTAAATTGACAGCTCGGGAGAATTTGAGATAGAAGCTAAATATGGTACATTTGGACACTATTTCCCTAAGTCTAGAATGACTGCAAGACTTTAACAAGCACATACACTGTAATATGTGGGTATAGTCTTAACTAATACAGGTAAATATCTCATTAGGCTTTTATGTTTTATAAATAATTAATAGGAAAAAAGTTATTTTTGAGGCATGACAGTATACTTTTCCTTGAGAAAGGAATCTAATTATATTTCCTTTATACTAGAGAATTAACCTTAATGGAAACTGAAATTTGAAATAAGTTTGCTTTATAAAAGAGAAATGTTTTGTCTGCTTTGACTTATTTGTTATACCAAGCTTAGTTGTTATTGCTTTAAAATCATTTCTATATATTTTCTTTTTAAGCAGTATTGTCATGAACTAGATTTATTCCTTATTTAATTCATATGTTTCTGTTTAAGAATGTCTTATGAGCTGCCATGTTGCAAAATAGGGTCTCCTTTGGAAGCAGTGTTTCTCAATTATGGCCAACCCAATATGATATGTAATAAAATTATTAGAGGTCTCATGACAGGGACAAACTGAAATTGTCTCATCACTTTGTAATCATATAAATATATTATTCTGAAACAATAATGATCCCTTTTTGTATTTTATGTATATTCTTTCCCATTTTAGTTCAGATTGATTAACCTTCTTGTAATTGAATCATAAACTGATTTTAAGTCAAGCAGAAAATCACAGCTTTACCAAACTCCTTCATGTGTGAATAGTTTCTCCTTTCAAAACTCATGTATAGTTCAAAACAGGTCATTCATTATTTAGCAAGAGGGGGGAAATTCTACACATTTTAAAATAATGAATGTAAAAATAATTATAGGATCACAAAGTTATCTTGTATAGCGTAATGAAAAGTGTTAGACAAGAAGATAATGCTGTATATCTTGGTTCAAGGAAGTTGCTTTTCTGAAATCAGTTCAGTTTGGTGTGGCATATTGGAATTGATTGCATTTACCCTTATGAAGAACTGCAAACATTGAGGTTCATTTGCTAGTCCTTTAATCCATAAACAAATCACTTGGAGTAAAGTAGCAAGAGTTAACTGGTCATAAAACTCATAGATATTTTGTACCTGTCTACGGAGTCAGCTCTGCAAGTTCTTGCTACTAGAAGTAAGGGCCAGCTGATATGCCATTACCTAAAATATATGTTTAAAGCTATCATGTTTTGTGTTTATATTTTCTTTCCTTTTTGCTGACACAAAATGACTACTTGAAGCCTAAGACAATAGCAAAAAGGCCTATAATGCCTTTTAGCATGAAAAGACATAAATTCAATATCTGATAGTGTTTGCAGCACTAGAACATAAATATATAACAAAATTAATGGACCTGTTCATAGCAAAGGTAATATAAATATATCCTGAGATGAGGTCTCACAAACTCAGTGTGGAAAAACTATTACAAATAATTTAGTAAAATCCCAATCATAATCATTCTGTTATTTTTAAAAGTCTTTCAACTATACCCCTGGACTTGAGGTTTAGGGATTCTTTTTCTTTTTGTTGAGATTAGTTGCTGTGCAAACTTTGAATGTCCGATGAGCAGAATAAGTCTGTTACTTTTATTAGCRTGAATGAATCTTCACCTTGAAGTAAAATAAAATTATGATAGGACTCCTGATTTCTAAATTAATGGAATAGTCAAGTATAGTATAAGATCTAGTTCAGCATGATTTAAATCTGCAGGAGTAAGAATGCATATTGTATTGAAATATGAATCTCTGTGTCACTGAAAGACAAATCCTAATCTTGTGCCAGTGATCACAGTGGAAACAGTGTGCTATTGTTGTGTAAAAGTGAAAGGATCCGCAAGTAGATCATTATGCAATGAGTGTACAAATCTATTCAAAGCTGGACTCATTGAGAAAGCTTGGGAGTAAATATCAGCCACCAATATACAACTGTGTGGATTTGCCAAGTGCTCCCTATCCAATCACACATGGTGCAAAGGCAAAGAGACTATCGTAGCCATGGTTTTTGTAATGATCTTAGTTTGTTTCTAATTACAATATGGCCTACAAGAGTATGGATCCTTTCCACTCTGTTAAATAAGGAAATTCTCTACTATAGCACCCAGGCAAGTCATCTGGGCTTTGCATTTATGAAGAGTTATCCCCAGATGACAAGTTCCATATCACAGTGTTCTCTATTAGAAAATGGTTGTTATTCCTCAGTTTTCCGTATTATCAATCATTTCTCTTCTTCATGAAATGTAGTATTAGTATACCTGCCCCACTATCATGGATTCTTAGCTGGTTACATTAGGATTGCTACAGTAAGGTGGGCAGTTCAAGAATCAAGATTTAGACATCATCATTCTAAGACAAAAGGATAAATACTGACAGCATCCAATTCTGCATACATGCAAAATAAGTGTAAAGACAAAACAACAACATAATATTGTTGTTTGCCAAAAGGAGTTAGGATTGTAATATAGTAACCATCAAAAGAAAAACACAGCTGAAATATAAATATTAGAACTCTTTATTATTGAAAATTCTTGCTTGCTTAGGGGTAGTCTAAACTGCATGTACAGAGACAAAATCTTATTCATGTTGCAAGTCTTCTAAACTAAATGCAGAGATGACTTCTGATTGTTATGAGTAGTTTTTTTGGTAATAATGGTAAATTAAAGAATCCAACAGGATTTTGGGAAAGATGAAAAACATTAACCTATGTACCTTTTTCTTGATCCTTGCCTAAGTGAGGCAGAGAGACTTGTTTTAACGTTCTAACAAAATATCTGAAATGTGTCATTTTTTCCTATTGACACAGAAATTCCACTATGAAGTAGTGACCCAAATATATATTTTTATTTTAAACTATGAAGCTTAATATTGCGAATTATAATATGTTAATATAATAATATTTGTATTACAGTTCCTCCTATCGGCTGGTGCCAAAAAGGTATCTTGATATTTACAGGTGATGGATCTACTTACGTCAAGCTGTAATGACAGGTTCTGGTCTATTCCAGGTTTATTTTGCCTCTGAGATTCCTGTGATTCTGTTGCTCTACCATGAGGGTGGGAAGATAGCAAAGCCAGAGATATGAACTTATTAAGGAAAAGGAAAGCAGTTTTACTAGAAGCTTCTGACAAATTGTTTGTCATTGAGGTCCAAGCAAAAGGATGGGATGGCCTACTTGACTTAGTAAATGGCTGCTCTGTATATCATATATCTTCTTCAAAAACATGCTTGTGAAAGTCAAAACACAGATTAATGTTGAACAAATTGTGTGTTCCAGACTAAAAATGCTCAACTGTCTTTAGCTGAAAGATGACCTCACAGTTCTGGATAAAATCCAGGGACCATCTTCTATTTCAGCATTGTTCAGAACTGTAAGGGAACATTTATGTATAAACGGTCCTGCCATTTTGCAAAATCATAATTTTACTCTTGTAGTTGAAAATATTTTAATCAGGCTCTGAGAATAATTGAGAACTGGCTCCTACTTTGCCAGTGTGTGGGCACTGATACACAAAAACAGGAGAGGGCTGGGTATTTGTGCATTTTGTTTATTTATTTGCAGTCATTGCAAGGACTTTCTGAAGTCCTAAGGAGCACTGCTGACCACTTGGTTAAGACTGCTCTAGTCTCAAAGAAATATTCAACATTAATGAAATGGCAACAGAGCTCACAGTGCTACCTCTATATGAAACGCAACACATTGTGTGAGCACAAGCGAGGGACAGAAATCTGCACAATCCTTATTGTGCATTTATTTCAGAGACTGTTCTGTTTTTCGTTTTTTACCCATTTAAATGGTAGATGATGTAAACCTGCAGGTTAGCCAAAGTTGTAGTCATTTACGGGTGAGTTTACCCTCTTCCGGCTTTTTTTTTAAATGTAGAAGGGAAACATACGGACCCAAGTTTTTAAGCGCTATTATTAGGCCAACATATAAGCATGGTTGTAATTACGTTTTTTTCTGGAAAAAAAAAACACCGAAGACTAAACTTCAGATAAATTAACTTCCATTACCATGCTAATAAAAATACTTGTATTAAAAAAATAAAGATTTCTCTGTCTTAATAATACAAAAAAAGAAAGTCAGAAGCACAGATTCGCCCAATGAATGTTTCATGATTTCTAAATGGATACATTTTCCAGTGTGCACTAGAAAGTTAATATGTTCTCAGAAGATTTCTTTAATGTAGTTGTTGCTAATTTATTCACACTAATACAGGAAAAAAATACTGCAAAATTTTTCATAACAAAAAACTGTGCATATCTCTGTGTTTTAGCTGGCATGTGGTTCTACACAGATGGTTTGGGGCTTTCTTTGCTGCAAAACAGATGGGCCTCCACTGTCCCTTACCAATCAAAAGAGAACTTGAAAATATATCTTTACTTCCATTGTGTCCTCTAATTCAAGAAATTAAATGCCTAAATATATACATATAACTTCCTGTGTAAAATGATGGAATATCATATGTTTAATTTAAACTATTTGTCTATATTTAATGCAAAACCTGCTGGGTGGTAGTGGTTTTCTTCCAAACAATAACTAAATATTACAAAAAGTATTGACTAGAATGAGAGCTATAGCTGTTAATCGTAGCTGTGTGATATTGTTGTATTTGTACTTTGCTGATACTGTTTAAATTTATTTTAGATGTGATACGATGTCATTCAAAATAATTACCAACTTAAGAGAGCAGCTTGTTGACAGATCATCTTTTATTATTTTGTTCACATACTGCACCGTATGACAGTAGCACAGACATTTATAGCATGAATATCAACTAACTTTGTTTTGTTCTATAAGCATTTGCAATGGGAGGAAGGGTGTATTTGGGGCATTTTTTCCTATTAACACACCATTCCCTGTCTCATTTTGGAGAGCTGAGACAGTGATCAGAAAATTCTCCTGTGACTGTAACTAAAAGTCCCAGAGGATATAGAGGGAATTAGTCTGAGGGAATGATTCACCTTCAAATCCAAGCACTGCTAAAACTGGAGGAATATATCTACTGATCACCACATTATAAATGATGCAGACCAAATTAGTTTGGACCTGTGTTCAATAGGGTTGCCCCTTATCCCCCAGTTCCGGATGCTGTTTCAGCTTTTATCACTTTTTGCCAAAATGTTCTAAGAGGAAATACATTCTGTGAAAAATACTATGGGATAAATCTCATATTATGCTTTGTGCTTGTATCTCCCTACAGCTCCACRAAACTAGAAGAGGCTGCACATAGGCTCAAAATGTCAAAATGTCAAAAAGTCAGATCTGGCTTGGATCTGACTGCAGTAGTCAGTTGAAATGCACRGAGATTACAATGCTAAAATTTATGATGTAGATTTAATAAGATACTATTCCTTTACACTTTAGCATATGGCGATACGATGCTTTTGTCTGTATTGGACATTCCCTTTTAACGGTATTATGTCTTCTCGGTGATATGCAGTAAAAAGTAAGTTACTGACTTATATACCTGAAAACATTATTAGGTGACTTTTTTTTTTTTAAGTGAGCTTTCTTCCAGCTATAGAAAATGAAGATAGTCATTTCAGAGCATTACATTAAGGTAATATGTCTATTATAATGGTCCATGAATTATATCAGCATACCATTTCTATCTGTGCCTTGAAAATTACAAGCCTAGTGCCACTTAACTTGGTTAATGATGTACATTTGTATGATCCAGTAGCCTTGTGTGGGAAGGAGTCACATTTTGCTGTGTCTGACATAAAGAAAAAAGGGGCAAGTCATCCAACTGGTTTTAAAGTATGCTGATTTTGTTGAATGTATGGAACACTGAGCAACAGCACATCTTTTCTTTTTCTCTCCAATCTTCATTAATATTTATAGTTTAACTTTTATTTGGTACATATTGTGAAGAATATATTTTAACACCAGACTTAGAGCTGGCTGCAACACACCATCTTCTCTGGTGTAGGTGCAGAAAAACTTCCAATTGCAGGTGATATTGTTGTTCTTTTTATGTCAGTCTGCTGGAGTTATTTTTTTGGTTATCATTTTAAAGGGGAAAAAGAACAGATAAAATAGTCATATTACAGCGTCAGAATAGCTCATTGAGACACTGCACATATTAATATTTTATGAGTACTTATACCCAAGAAGTTACAATAATTCATTTGGTCATGTGAGGCATTCAGATTTAGGAATGATGAACTCCAGTTCATGACTGGGGATAGGAGATATTTTGGTACGGGGAAAATAGGTATTGCTATACGCCTCGTAGTCCGCTCTTCGAATGAACTGTGCAGTGACACTGAGACTATTGTCATAGCCTTTCTGAATGAAAACTGAGCTAGTCACTATATTAAGGGTGAACACAGTAGATTAAACAGATGGAAAAGAACTATACTGTGGGAGAAGCAGGACAGATAGGGATTCCATAGCATCATAATTTGATTACGAGTCATGTAACTACATTCATAAGCCAGCAAGGTTGTTATACCTGCAGTGCAGTGCACTTCACTCTTGGATGGGATTCCCTTATGTGGCTTTTGTGAAGACTGAAGGAAGACCATTGATGGAGACCAAAGGGAATTTGTCTAGTTTTTCTTGCAGGAAAGATAATCAAGAACAGGAATTTGAGGAAGGATGGGGTCAAAGTCCACAGAGCTTGTGGAAAAATGGAGGGATAAAGGACAGGAACTGATTTTTCTTGTCAACCCATTAGGTAAAAGCAACATTTAATCCATTTAATCTGTCCTAATTTCATAATATACATATGCTAATAATCCCCTTGATACAAAAGAGGAATAGTTTGGTTCCTCAAAAGTACATTTTTTTTAAAGAAGTAGAAAAGCTTAAATTGTGTTCATGGAAAATGCAGGCATCAAATTCATGAAAGTCTTCGTGTGGTATGCAACAGTATTAATTATATACAAGTGACTGGAGCACAGCTGAACTACTGACTCTTTTTTAGGACTCTCCTTGACATAGGGTTTTGATGCTTTTTAGACTTAAATTGTTTGGCTTAGTTCATGAGTTATAAAAGGTATAATATTTTTTTCTCTAAATCACAGCAAGAAATGAAGAAATATACAGAATATTTTAGAAGATAAGTAGAATTGCTATAATTTTTAATATCAATCTTTTAGAACATATTTCAAATTATAAGTGGCAGAGAAATTTCATATGAAAAATTTCAAACACAATTAAAGCAAGTGTCATTTTCCCCCCCTATTTGTACTTTATTTGCCTTTCATAAAGCCCTGCAAAGAAACATTTTGTCAACTAATAATTTTATAAATTTGACTGGTGATTTGAAATGCTAAAACAAAGGATGTTTTTTCAGCACATGTAACACAGGAGGCTTTTGCAGCACAGTTTCAGAACTCTTTCTTGGTAAGAAACCTTATCTAATCCTGTTTCATCCTTTAAAACTGCCTACACGCTAATCTCAAGGGACAAATTTAATACTTTGCAACAAAGGGAATATATCCCTTTCAGTTTGAATAGAGGAATTGTTAGGACACCACATGAGGTATGAATAACATTATAATGCTGCCATTTACTTGGCAAAGAAAAAGAGTCTCCTCTTGCAACCAAAAGATTAGGCCTTCTTCCTTAGGTTAAATTTTTTGACCCGTGCTATATCCCAAGACACCTATTTTACTGTTGTATTTGGGTCTTCTACCTCTTGTGAAGTAAACACTGAGCAAATATAAGTAAACAGTTTGTTTTAGCTGAAGATAGAAAGGCACTATTTAATTGAGTTTTGATGATAGATGTACTCCAAATGGTGCAAACATCTTTGACATGGTAAAATAATATTGTCCTATGGCATGTGTAACACTACATAAAGAATATTAGTTTAGCGCTTTCTGAGTTTACAGTGTTTAAGTGAGAAATGACAAAAGAAAGCCAAATGATCTAATGTGGAAAAGAACAAATAAAATTGGATAACTTAACTCTTTAGAAAAAGGATAGATATTATTTCTCCCATTTTTCAGACTAGCATTTGAACTTGTACTCAAATTACCTTTTTCTTATCCTCTCAGTTATGTACAATTACTTCTTTTTATAATCTTACCCAAAATGTTGTTTCTACATTTTATTTTCCTCCATCTTTTTCAAGAAATACATATTTGTGAGCTTGTAATATAAGATGTACTTACTAAAGATGAGGCTTTTCTGATGATGCAGATATAATTTAACATGCTAATTTAATGTACATTTACTCTTCATGCAGTAAATGCAGTTTGTATCTAATATGCTGTATTAATTGTAAATACATTACTGAAATTATACTTAATCACAATAAAACATAGAATAATGTAGTAAATTGGACATTCTACTATTATTTTTTTCACACAAAGCTATACTCTAACAACTGAGTTTTGGAGGAATAGCAATGGGATTACCAACTAGATTACAGAGAGTTTATCTCACTGATATTAATTACTCATCTCCTCTTGCTTTCTCTTGTCCAGAATGAATCCCGTGAAACAACATGAGGTCAAATTTACCTCTTTTTGGTTAGGAGGTAGATATTAAATTCTGAGATTGTATGTTACTGGATGTAAAAATAAAACTACTATTCTCTTTACATTTGCCATAACACTGGATTTTTTTCTCTCTGATTAGTGGAATGGTGAAACAATTTTCCTAAAAGCAGTTTGAAATCAAATACCAATCCTAATCTTTGTCAGTAAGGATATCCAGTTTCTACAGGCTTCACTTGAATGGTGTGGAGTGTCTTGCCACCATGTTGCCAAAGCATGTTGTATTGTTCCAGTTCTTTTAATTCAGTTTACACATAAATGCAGAAGAAAAACTTCAAGATGATTATTTCTTTTCTAAAAGTCGTATTGCAGTAAATTAAAATCTGTGGATATATGTAAAAATTTTTCTGACTGGTTGCTTTTAAACAAATCATTGCCTTTAGGATACAATGTTGTGCTGAGAAACTATCTCACTGCCTTCTACACTTTTCATGGGCATGAGCTGGGAACCCAACCTTTCTATAATGTGTAACAGTGAACAACACATTTAAACTCTTTGTATCCCAGTGCTTCCCATTAAAAATGCTCATTTCAGGCTGAAGGATAAGAAAGCTTAAATAAACACAGCGCGTTTTTCTCTAAAACAGAACATGAACTGTGGTGGTAGGTGTTACTGGCTACTTTATTCCCTCATATATTTTAAGTACTGACTTGGCTATAAAGATTCAACTGTTTTCTGTTTCAGGCAACTTATTCTTGACTGTGCCAAGAATTGTGATGTCAACAGTTGGGATGCCAGCATGTTTTCAACTCTTTTAAAGATAGAAGGTCTATTAAAAATAAATGTGTCTKATAATTTCCCACCTTGCTGCTTGTGGAGTCATTATACCTGCATAAATTGTACATAAAATGCAACCATTCTGATTTGTTGCATTTTGTGCACACTTTACCCTTATGTATAGGATTATTTAAAGTGAAAGCAATGAAAAATCAGACCCACAGTTGTTACAGATAGAGTAAAACAGTCTCATTGATTTCAAAGCAATTATGTGCATTCTAAGCTTCATTAACAAAAAAGAGGGAAACACACAAACACTAACTAGAGTCTTTTGTACCACAAAGTGCAAAATACCCTACCATATCTAAGTCAAGTTTTAGAAGTCACAATCTGAAGCTGGGTAATTACACCTTACTACAGTGATCTCCAGACTATGGTGACCGGAGAAAATTACCAAACTTATGTACATTAAATTGTCTCTTTTTTCAATGTAAATCACCCAGATAGGTACATGTCCCATAAAAAAGGCTAATGGTTAGAACTTTCTACTGCTAACTGAGGTTCTTCTTGTTGCTGAATAAACAATGGAGTTTTAAATGTAAAGTGGTAGTCTCTTTTATTTTGCTGATCACTGTCAGTAACATTGACTAACCCAAAATTTTTCTCACAGAGGAACAGTGCAAAGCCTACTAAGACTKTATTAAATACAGGTAATTAAAATAACAAGGAAGCCAGGCTTGAAAAAGAAAAGTTTATCTCAGTAAAATTGTACTGACTAATTACTCCCAGATATGTCTTCATTTGCCGTACCTTTGAGTTGTCTTTGACCTACTATATCTATGACAGCAGCCACACTAAAAAACAAACAAACTAACTAACTAACTAAAAAAGAAAAATTCACACTCATTGCACCTTACTTCATATTTACATAGCTGCATGGACACCAGTTACAATATTTCAGTCATGGTTTTCAAAAATTGACTGCAGATTAAAGAACATTTGCTGAAGATTTGTTTCCATTCTAGAAGTTTATGAACTATTTCCCACCAAAACATACAGGAAAAGACTGAGACAAATTGGCCCTTTAAATAGAATTATAGCTTTGTTCTGAGAAACAGTTATAAGTTATTCCCCATCAAATATACTTATAAACATTCTTATGTTGTGAATCGTTGTGAATCTGGGTAACATTAAGAAAAAGAATCTGGTTAAATTGGGATTACCAAGAGGTGGTGGGCAATCCACTTGACTGGAATGTTACAGTCACTGATGTCCAAAAGGATTAGAAAAGGTCTTTGAAGATGTCACTTTATTTTAGGTACCATTCACAGAGGAGAGTCCCAACTCAAAACATGTATGTATTTGGACTTATTGCAGAAAGTTGAGGAAAATTATGTGGGAGGCTGACTTGAAGGAAAAGTTAAAACAGAAATATATGGAAGTAAATTGGCAAATATTAAGAAGTAATTCTTGATGGCCAAAAATTGCAGTTTCATAATCAAAAATGAAGATAATTTTGGCTAATATTTATCCTGTGTGCTGAAAAGTCTACTTTGATTTAGAAATTATCAATAAAAAGGTAGCTGAAAATGGAGGAAATAAATGCAATTAATGTAAATTATAGGTCAAAAGGTGAAAAAAAAATTACAAAAGGAGCTAAAGACATCATCAAGAAACCATGCCTGGCATGGCTCAGTATAATGTGAGGTTTAAAAGAATGTTAGTGACAAAATTAATTATAGCAACACTATAAACAAATAGATATTACTCATAAAAAATAGTAAGATCACAGAAAGTATTTATATAAATATTTCTAATGTTTCAGAGAGAAGTTAGATGATACACTTTTTTGTAAGGCAATAATGGAATATTTCTAGTCCGGTGTGACAGAAATTCATACAAGCCCCAAACTTCAAGAGATAATATTTGTTTATCAGCAGATACAAATGATTTGCATCATCCAAGCACATATCTTCTTACTAAAGCTGACTTTTCATAGAATGGAAATTTAGGAAGAGTAGGAAAATTACAATACTTTGACAAGAAGAAATGACCCAGACTATAATACACCACTAACATTTTAATATAAAAAAAGCTTATGAAGTCTACAGAAAGTCTATGAGTCTACAAAAAACGTATCTTTTAAGATAAAAGTAATTTCATTTTTTGATAAGATTTCAAGTTTCATTTTTGGCGGTAATTGCATAAATGTAATAGACTCCAGATTTGGTAAGACATTAAAGAACTGGCCTGACAGATTCCAAAAATTGATGTCAATGGAAAATAATTGTCGAATAGAGTATTTCTAGTGTGGTTCCATGGGGACTGGAACAAGGCCCAATGCTTTTCATTGGGGATATTTAAGTAAAAACATATGACTTCTGATAAAATTTCCAGGTGACACAAAATCTGGTAAAGTGATAAATAAAGTCAGAGTAATCTGATTCATTTAGTGAGAAATATAAGGCAGAAAGAGACTATGATGATTCTCTTCTGTGAACTCCAATATAAATATTAGCTTAAGGACTCCTCTGAAACAATTTGTATTTGAACTAAAAAGTATGTTTAAGAAGATGCTCCAAACAAGCCACTGCACTGGAAAAAACCCTGCCATCCTGAACAAGTTGCTCCACTAGTTAATTGATCTCATTATTTAAAATGTGTGCCTTGTCTTTGAATTTGCCTAGTTTCAGGTTGCAACTGTGATCTTAACTTTATATGCTAGTTTGAGGAACCCTAATTTATTAAATACTCATTTCCCATGTACTCATGAATACCCAAGAACTGGAGGTTCTTGAAGGTGTCTTCACAGAGGTGTCACAATGAGAGGGCTGTCTGCTGGGATTCTCAGAGCTTAGGTTTAGGGTCTGCTCACCTAAGCTGAAATGTGTAACTCAGTTACCAACATTTGGAGAAGTGTCAAGCTCCGCTGGATGGCAATGCAGATTCAGCAGTGAGCTGAATCAGTCTGGGAGGTACTTCTCTTGCCCTTCACTGTGTAGACAGTTTGGATGATCGCTTTCCTACATTACGTACCTTATGTTAGATAGGGTTAATCTGGGCTTACATCTTCACTTGAAATGTGCCTGAGAGACTCAAAGTAACTGTCATAGTCAGAAACATGTGAGTAGCTTAGTTGTGTTTCTGCAGAGATGGGAGAAGAACTAGCTTAGCAGAACTTAACTGAGCACATGCTGCTAATCTTGCAGATCTACTTTATCAAATGAGAGTAGGCTTCATGAATCCAATTAGCATTACCTCAATTTCTTTGCAGAGATCCCAAAAATGAAAATACAGATAAATGTATAAAAGTAACAATAGAAATCAGGAGGGGGCATGGAGAACTGTGATCAAACAGACATGGGGTATTTGAAATGCTCACTGAAACATTGTCAGGCTAACTAAAGGTGCTTGCTTGGCGATTAAGTTTCTAAACAGTAGTCACTCTAGTTTGGAGTATGATTATTTTTGGCATTGAAAATTGGTTTAGAGAGATGATTGAGAATATTCAATTGTTACTAGTTTTTGAATGAAAGCAAGAGTATTTATATGCTCTGTAGATAGATCAAAATAATATCAGCTGAAACCAAATGTTGAAGGGTATTCACTAGACACCTGCATAGCAAAGTGGCTTTATACATGCAGCATTTAAATCTATAACTCTTAATATTTCTTATTTGTTTCCATCCTCAACCTCCATAATAACCTTATTGGAAAATCAGAGGAGCCTAACAGAGATGCAGTTTGTGTGGACTTCCTGACTGGCTGAATTCTAAATGCACATGCTTTCACAACTGGGCAAAAAGAGCTAAGTACAAAAGAGGTGACATTCCATTGTGGCACATACTGTCTACACTTAGGTTCTTGACCAAAACAAAAGATTTATTTTAATCCTTACGAGAGTTTAAATATCTCAGCTTTCCTAAATATTATCATGGTTTAAAGAGCATTAAAGGAACATTCAGCATCTCAGAGAAAGATGCAACCAGCACATGGATAGGTACTTTGAATATAAAATAATTTTTATATAGTGTTGAGRTAAAATAAAATCAAGTGATAATCTAACCTTGTAAGCACATGGGCCATCTTTGTAGAACCAGACCTTGCATTGCTAGATATGAATGTTTTATTCCTTGTTATTTGTATAGTGACAAAATCTATTTCCCAAGATCTACATTTCTTATATGAAAATCAGTCAAATAAAAAAATATTATTCAATTAGGTATGTATAAGCTGCCAACATCCTAAGAAAGTTAAACCACTGGACTAGGAGAAAACTGACTAGGCACCTGAATCCAGTTTGTTGAAGTAACAAACCAGCTTCTTCTATGCCTGCAAAAATTTTCTTCAATCTCTAATTCATTCAAGATGAAAAACTGATTGAGTTATTTAGGAAAGTTTGAGATCTTATTCTAAAATCTTTAAAGAAAAATAATCAGTTCATTTCAATAACAGTGAATAATTCTCCTTTTGTTTGATAAACCAGTTCAGAACGAACTCAAGGCAAGAAGAAGTAAGCAATTGCCCATGACAGCAGACTGCCGGGACAACCCAATGGCAGTAGCTGCATTGCATACTTTGCTTTTGCCAGGACCCTCCCTGTTTGCTCCTGCTTACTCTAAAGAGAAAGTTGCTTACGGTAGTGACAGGCAGCACCCATCAGAAGCAACAGTTAACCTTTTCCTCTCCTAACATGTCCTCAGGGCAGCAGGAAAAGCAACTCTGCTTTCCAGGGTGCCTCTCCCAGCCTTTTGCATCTTCTCCCCTTTCCTGTCATAGGAGAAGGCCTCAGCTAAAGGATAGTCCCACCTGCCACCTACAGGGCAAACCATGCTAAACCTTAATCTGTCACTGATTCAGTTAGTTTTGCACACAAACAGTACTTTGCTGAACAGTTTTCTTGTTTATAGCACAGCTAATAGTTTTACTGAAGCAATAAACAACTGTTTTAACTTCCTAACTTTTTCAATTAACCGTTCTCAAATTTCTGCACAAAATTACCTTCACTCTATTCCACAGTAAAAGATAATCATTCTATGTTCATCACTTTTCTAAGAGAAAAAAATATAAAAATTAAGAACTTGAATAAATTTTAGACACTCTTAAAATTTAAACAGGTTGTCTATCTTCTCTCTTAGCAGTAAGAAATGCCATATCTGGCTATCATGTTACAAGTTACATGTCTATAAAGAATAAGGTTTACCAACCAATAAATGCAAGTCAGTTTTTCCTTTGAAAAGTGACTATAAGAATAAAAAAATAAGAATAAAATGATTTTAAATGATTAATTCTAACCTGTTTGTATTTCCTTCATATCTTTAGAAATATTTTTATCAAGAAGAAGTGACTTTTTATACAGCCTCATATGAGGTTTTAAAGTCACCAATTACTTACAAAATTAAAATAGTATTTGCCTGATTATCAGGTGCACTGACATAAGATTAGTCAAACTAAAATAGTAACRGAGGATAAATGAAAGGAAAATGAGAAATTGTTTCTGTGTTTTCTCAGTCAGTCCTGCTTATAAGTTTCTCCTATTTTTCCCTCTTGTCAGCAATGAAAAGAACATGTAGCCATAGAAAAATAAGTTGAATTCTATTCTAGCTTGCACTTCTTCAGCAAAATTGTTTACTAAGATCCTATTTCTGAAAGATTTGTATCTTCATAGGGATCCATAAGGTAGATGTCTTTGCAAACTCCAAGCATGTTATCTTAGGGACAGTATCTTTATTTTCTATTGGTATGCATGCTACCAGACTTTGATWTCAAAAGTGGAATTAGCAATGTTGGCTTTTCAAAGGGGAGAGAAGAACTGACAGATTTGATCTTGGAAGCATGCAGAAATACTATGAAACTTTCCAGTGGTAGTTTTATGTAGCTATTCTGTAGGGTAGGACTACATTATGGCATTTTAAAATTGAAGATTTTTGCATAGCAGCTGTAATCTATCAGTCTCTCCAAGCATTTCTTCCAAAGCAGCTAACTGTTCTTCTATTTTTCCACCCCTGCTCCAGCTGCAAGAAGCTGCACCCCTTTCAGCAACAGCTAAACTCTTATCTCCACAAATGACCTGAACGGCCTTGTGGCAAAATGGAGCCTGAGGAAGCTTGTAGCAGAAAAAGAAAATCCTGCTGTGTCGTAAGGCTGGTTATTCCCTGACAAGCCTGAGGGGATTCCATAGAGAACACAAATCCAACTTCCACGTGAAAGCGATGGACTGCCTGATTTGGGGCTTCCCTGCAGACTGTAGTGCTTGTGAACCTTGCTTACTCTGCGTATCTGAACTTTGCAGTAACTGTCCAGTGAAAAACCCCATTAGCTACTGTGTGCAAATTTTCTAATGTGAAAAATAGGAAGGATAACTCTATAAAATAGAATTGTTTCAGCTTTCACATGGAGGACACCTTTGACTGGGGCCTTAACTGCATAAGGCTGGGGCCTTACTGCATAAAGTCACTGCTAGTCTGTTACTATTCTATATTTAAATTCCACAGTTAATTATGATGAAATGTACTCAGCCATTTTAAATCTTCTGATCTGAGTAAATTATTAGGCCATACAATTATTTTTTGCATACTGTATCCATTTAAACTTTAAGGACAATTAAATTGTTTGTTCAATATTTGAGATCTTATGAATAATATTTGGAAAAATATTTTCCTACTATAAATTTAGAATGCAAGGTACATAATATCTCTTAATGATTTTTAAAATACCTCAAACAGAAGTTTCCAAATAAGAAGGATATTTCCTAATCAGCAATGCAAAAATATGTATATCACATATTAATTGCTTACTCCTCTGCTTTTATATAAATTACTAGAAAATTGTAGTTTAGAAAAAAAAAATAGCAATTTTTAAACAAACAAGGTGGGAAATTGTTCCCCTGAGGCTTCATTAAAGCTTTATAAATGCTTACAACAATTAGGCTAGATGAAATCAATATATTTACATTGCTTTATTCAATGGCTTATCACGTTCTATCATCTAAACAATGAAATGCAATTAATAAATTGTTAGATCATTTTTCTTGTTTTACTTGAAAATGTTTCGGCATATTTTAGCATATCATTTTTTTGGAGTAGCAAAATACTCTAATGTATAACATTAATAAACGGTGATAGACTTTACTATAAATATTGCCTCTGTTGCCAAGTAAAGTTACATACAAAGCAGAACATTGCAAACATCAGTTCACTAATTCTTTTGGTAGTGAAAACACAGGCTTTTTATATTATTTTACGTATTTTTGTATGTTTCAAACCAATATTGTATTGAAGTACATAACATGTACGATTAAAACAATAGTGGCGTTGTTCGGAGAGTATTTTTTAATGCCAGCAGATTGTGGGTGCTAGGATTTTTGCAACATTTTTAGAACTGCTAAACCACAGCTCTAAAGTTTCAAGACACTTTCAATCTATAAGTAAGAATTCTTAGTAAATCAAAGGTAAAAAAAAGGGTTGACCATATGAAATGGCATCTAAATGGCTCTATATTTAATGACTTACCCCAAATCTCTTGACATGTATGGAAATTCTCTCACTGATGCCAGCTTTCATTTAATCATGTTTACTAAGGGGGTAGTTTCCCCTTCTCTTAGAGGGACTGATTCCCAAAAGATGGTGAAAGTAAATTCAGATGCTCCATTTTTGTGGCAAGGCCTATAACCATTTTGTGAAACTGTTGCACCAGTGAGATCTGTGTGAATCCCAATCTAGTATGTGTGCTCCAGGGATGTTCACCGGATTAAATCTCTCAGAACAGATACATAGAAAAATAACTCTCTCGTTGATCTTGTGAAGCATGGCGTAGGCTCCAATTTCTGAAACAGAGCTGCAGGTGCACAGGAAATTTATGGTCAGAATTGAAGCATCTCTGAAATCTAAATTCCCTTATTGCATGGCTTGTGAACAGGAATTTCAGAAACACAGTTTTGGAATTAAATATATAAATTCTCCTAATGTAAGCCACTAAAGAGAATTCATCATGAAAGGGGAAGTGTACATCTGTGAGATAAAAAAAATGGGTGTAACAAAATGGTAACCATAAGACAGCAATCAGACTTTCTTTGCTTGTTCTTGCTGCATTTCATTCATAGTGACTGTTGGCAACATTCAGTATGTGTGGTTTATATATGTATATGTAGATGTATATGTATTGCTTATATAGGAAGTATAGACACTTGAAAATAATTTTGTTTCCTCAGTCATCCTATGAAGGCCAGCTCCCTGTAGGGTAACTTCGTTCTCCATAAGTGTCTTTTAAAAAGACAGACTAGTCTTCTAAGTGACTTAATTAAATTGAAAACATATCCTTCTGTTCTAGCATTACCCAGAGAATGCTACAAAGCACATTGAGTCAGTCAAAGTTGAAGCGCTGAGTCTCAAAACAACTCACCCTTTTAGATGTAAAGCTCTTTGGCTCACATTAGTTTTGCAACTTATGCTATAATAATATCATAAGAAATTGTAATAATATAAGAAAAAGAAGTATTGTTTTGAGAGATTTAAGCCTTCTTAAGAACTGGATTATGAACGATTAAAATCAGAAGATTAAATTGACCACTGAATCTCTGAACTTCTCACACATCCTCATTTTAGATACTTCTGTATCTGATGAACTAGATTGTCAACAAAATGACAGAAAAATCCAATTTAAGTGTCAGTCAATGCAATGCAATTAATTTGGTGTTAAGATGAAACATTAGTATATTTTGTAGTAGAGACTAGAACGTTTTCCACAGCACAGTGACACTTACTACATCTGTCTCAATAACTACCAAAGCTTTTCTAGAGAAAAATTTACATTTAAAAGCAAAAATACACAAACTGAAAAATGAGTAAGTCTTTTTACACTAAATTGTCACAAACTAGATTGGATATGTATTCAAAGAAAAAAACATTTCAGTAACTTCTGTGAACATGGAGGATCTATAAATGTCCTAAAACTATGTCTCTGATTCTGGCCACAAAAACTGAGGACAATCAGGAATAACTCATATTTGACACAGAACCTGTGAAAATGAGATCAGAACTAGGCACCAGTGACTTCAGGATGACTTAGGATGACTTGTCATTTACAATAACACAAATGCATTTTAACAGAAGAAAAAAATAAACCGAATCATTGCAGGTACTTTAAGAGGAATAAACAAAGGGGGCAAAACCCCACAGGTGTTGTGTACTGTTCCTTCTCTGTCACAGACTCCAACTACAAATCCTAACCCATGAGATGTTAGACAATGCATAAGAAAAGTGTTGGGCAGATGGACCGACAATGGCACCTACCGGCATACAGCACATTCTAACTAGAATACAGGTGCTCATGTTTAAGCTTGCCAGGTAGCCAGGAAACATTTTATTCAGGACCTGGGGAGGGGATAATCATGCTGAACAGAGCAAGCAGAGAGCAAGAATGGTCGTCTTCAGTGCTTCTCCCTTAGGCTTCAGCCTCTGTAAATTAGCATGACAGATGTATGATCTGGGAATTTTTCCAGATTAATTTTTAATAAATTAAATCATTCAGCACTGGTTATGCTAGGAATGTTTTATTTTTACATTTTTTTTCTTTTTTGGTGTGTCATAATGCCATGAAGAACACTTAAAGATCCACTCTGATCCTACCCTTGATTACTTGAGAACTTGGACTGCTAAACCTGGCTGCTAGGAATCAAGGAGCAAAACATGCTCTTCTCATTCCTGTTCCAGAAAAGTCCAAAATCCATTCCACAAGAAGCTTTCTTGTGGAACAGATTGATTAGCATTAATAGATTAATAAGCATTTTGACTGATATGCATAAATTAAGAATGCACATGTGCAGGTCTAACACTGAAATTCAGTAAAAGAGGAAATGACTAATGCAAGTGGTTGAGTGTAACTCATGGCCAGGGCATAATTTATTTATTTACTTGTATTGTTAACATACTCTAAGAAGCTGATATCCATGCACCAGAGGAATTATAAACATAGAAAGAAACACACACCCACACATTTCTGTGTAGAGAGGAACACCTATAACAAATTTGGGTCAGCAGGTCACATGACAGCACTGTTGATGCTGGAACTTAAACCTCTTTAAGCCTCTAAAGAAACCACCTTCATGCTATTTTTATTTGCATTACAGCAAACCTGGAAGTACCAAAAGAGATCAGAGTGCTGTTGCACTAGATATTGTAGAAAACAGATGTCAATGTCTAAATAATCAAAAACACAAACAGTAATTATTTGTGTTGTAGTGTTGCCTACAGACCACAACCTACAGGTGCCATAGAAACACAGAGCAGAGATATGGCCCTTGTTCAAAACAGATTATAAGCTAAATGCAAGAATACAGTTAACAAGCAAATGCAACAAATAAGAAAAAATATTAGTCCTGTTTCTCTAATGAGAAACTGAACTATGAAAAAAATTAACAGCTAAATCTACAATGTAAATGCTTCAAACCATTATTTTGCATTGCTCCCCCAAGACGCCAGCTCACAAAACTGTTTACCTGTAAATGTGTTTTCTCAAGGCAAGTGCTCCAGCTTCCTACATACAAATTGGTGGGAATATGCACAGCTACTTAAGTCCTGAAGCTGCCAAGCAGTTAGAGCCAAAGTTTCAATATGATTTTCAAAGTAGGCATTCCCCCGCCTGTTTTACCTATAGGATTTAATTCACTTCATCAAATCAAGTTTTACGTGAAGAAATGGGAACAACTCACCATATACTTTGGAATCATTTCACCTGTTGGAGCATCTGAAATGTAGAAATCTAATCTAACTCTGGGCTCCCTGTATAGTTATGAAAGGGATACAAATATATTGGAGGGTGAGTCATCCATCTTAAAATAGGATGATTGACACTGTAGAATTGTCATTCCTTCTCCTTTAATTACAGAGGTAACCCTGACCAACTTAGAATATATACCTAATCTTAAAATGAGTAACATTAGATGAGATAATAGGAAGGCAATTACTTTACATAGCATTAATGAAGCCATGAGTGGAATACTATTAACAGTTCTTGTTTTAAAAAAAAAATATTGAAGAAAAGTAAAGGGTTCACGTAACAGAAGAATGGGTTGAGATACAGAACCATTCTCCAGCAGGATTTTAGCTGATTAATCTGGTTTATTTATCTAAAAGGAGATTAAAAAGGAATTTGCTGAGAATGTGGGAATATGTAAAATAATAAAAAAAATCATTATTCTAACAAAACAAAATCTAACACGATCCAGTGAACGAAGGATGAGACACTAGACCCATTTAGACAAG
The DNA here is from genome assembly GCF_003343035.1 of Apteryx rowi. Taxonomy (NCBI): domain Eukaryota; kingdom Metazoa; phylum Chordata; class Aves; order Apterygiformes; family Apterygidae; genus Apteryx; species Apteryx rowi. The sequence goes on along the minus strand of NW_020449197.1, from coordinate 480,491 downwards.
AAAGAAATTCCACACTGCAAATGACATCATTTGAACAAAGGACTTCTTTATAATTTCAAATCTTTAAAGAAATATGGGATACCTTTTTAAAGAGTATACTATAATCTGCAAAAATACTTCAGACAAAATGATCATAAGGGTCTAATCAAGCTTTAAAATTTATTCTTGTAAGAAAATATTTTGCCTATGCTTTTATATCTCTTTCATCTTGGAATCTGTCTGACTGCAATATCTGAATGACTTGTGCCATCTTGAGATGACTCAAACTGTAATATTAACAGGGAATGGGCTTTGTTACACCAGAGGCTTAATGTACAGTAAACTTATCTGAACTGTCAAAACATGGCTAATTTTCCCAGTAGTAGTTACTTCTCTTTGGAGTCCCATATCCTTGCTGCTCTTGAAAAAAAGCAATTATCTTTTTTCCTAAGTTTTCTGGAGATACCTTTGTGATAGAGTTTTAGGGTTGAGCAAGAGCCTATGGGCTCATTTCCCAGTCAAACCCATTTATTTTGAAAACAAATCAGTCTGCAATGAAGAATACCAAGCTCCTCTCCCAGTACTACAGGAACTCAGAGTAAGAGTTGATTTAACCATGCATTTCAGTTTTTCATTTCAAACTAGATTTTCTTTTTTATATATTATTTTTGTCAACTTTCAGACATTTTGTGAATTTATTTTGCTTTAATTTGATTTGCTCTACATGCAGTTTTTGATACCTTATTAGTTTCTATTAAATATTTGGGTTATATGCACAATGATATATTTTAAATTGCTGTATAGACACTGGGGTCCAGTGATCTCTCACACTTGACACTGCTAGAAGCAGGCTATGTTCCACAATCAATAAAATAAAAAGCTATAAAAGTAGAGCAATTATTTCCTCCTCCATTCCTGTTCCTCATATGTTTATTACATATCCGCTTTTCACAATATAGATATATTTCAAGGAACCTACATGGAAGGCTTGCAACATAGCTCCATTTCAAACTGTGTCCTGACTATTGCTTTGTAAATTTAAGCATAGATTCTAATGTGTTGTTTATTTTTTGTTTTGTTTTTTTGTTTCTTTTTTGAACACAGCTATTGCTGTAATGACACTGGGAAAATATGTCTGTTTACTGTAGACCAAATAGTTCCCTTAAAACATTCTAAACACATGCAAAAGTTCATGATGCATAATGATTTGAGTATTTCTTTTAGGTAGGTGTTCTGTATTTCAGAGGATCCATATGTGCCACAAACAGTGAACAATCAGGAACACTCACTGATTATGATATGATTTTTTTTTGGCAGCCTTTTTCTGTTGCCTTGACAGAATTGCAGTGATGCATTAGTCATTTGCATAGAAGAGATCTTGGTCCATGACAGTCATTTATTGGTGGTGCCATCTGCACTTTTTTGTGAGTAAATTCTAAGATTACAAAGTATATTTGGTTCATTGGTACTTTAAAAATTTGGATACAGTCCTAGTGCTTTTCAGCCAGCATTAAAAAATAAATAAAAAGCATAACACACTTTCTTATTATGAACTAAAGCTTAAGAAATAATTAGAAGGACTAAAACATAAAATTCAGTTAAACCATAAAACTCACAAAGACTCCAGAGCTTCTCCCTTATCTCAAGGCAATTGGATTGCTGTAATACATATTTCCACGTGTTTTCAAAATGCCCATCATTGTTCCTGGAGATATTTACATAAATCGTCATGTGCAAAACTCCAGTCCTGACAGCAGTATAACTACTATTTCTCCTCCATCAGGTCTTTTTATTTGTACAATCATTTTGTACACATTTCAGGACAAATCTAATACTCAATAAGAAAATTTTCTTCTGACTGTGGGTCTCTTTGCAAATGGAATCATATTCAATTCGATTACTGGTAGAAACAAATTCCATAACTGAGTATTCTTCTCTGTGACTGCTCTGATCCTATTAAGTGCACTCTAGAGAATGTAAATTTAAGAAGCATCGTCTGTTGCTGTTGTCATGATAAAACTCATGGCGTTTGCAGATCATTGAATTAATTAGGCTTAGGCTCATGCAGGGTTTTTTAGATTAGTGAGCAAGTACTGAATCCAGAACTAGAGGGGATAAAATCCAGACACTTTCAGGGTGATTTTCATAAATACACAGGATTACGAAATACAGAGGATTCTCTGTACTTTACGAACTGACCCATAAAGATCCAGTCTTGCAGAACATCTCACCTGAGAATAAAATACACAGTGCCTACTGTCAGACACAAACTTGAGGATTCCCTGATGCTCGGACATTTGAGCGAAGAACAGAAGGTGAAATTTTGGCTGCAGAGAAACAGAACTCCTCTTAACTGGATTAGAATTTCTAGCATGGATTTTAAGGAAAATCAAAGCGACTACTACGTTCTGAAAATTTTGTGAAAGAAATTAAGCACCATTCTTAATACCAGTAATTCTAGGAGTATCAAGTCAAATATGAATTCATACTCAACAGAATTTATACTATGGACATGAAGAGAAACAATAATTCTTAAGAGCTAGTAATCAAAGATGAGGGAACATTTTCTCTACTCAGATTCAGTCAGACAATTGTATTTTTTTCCATTTTAATTAGTTTTTCAGATGCACAGTACACAGTGATTAATAAAATAATTTCTCAGCTAAGTTGTTGGATTCCTGGCTGAAATTCATACCAAAGCTCAAAGAGATTTCACCATCTTATCCATTCTTCCCATCTAACAAAGAAGCTTGTTCTATGCTCTTAGCAATACCATCCTCAGTTCTAGGGATGATATTGTGAAGCTACTGAAAGCAAAAGTTTCTTACAGGGCAAAATGAGAAGTGAAAATGAGAAGCCTGAGATGTGACAGGCAAAGATAATACCTCTAAAAATTTAGTTTATTGTTTCAAAACTTTTCGGACAAGTACTTTGAAGCCCAGTGAATCTTTTTTTTCCCCCATTTTATAAACCAAAAAAATCACATTTTCAAGTCAAAAGTGCTTTTGCTTCAAAGTTTTAGAGTATAAAAACATCTCAAATATTTAAACAATGTTTTGGGGTTACAAAAATTTCAAAATTAAAAACTTACTTCCTGAAAATGTAACAATGCACTTTGTACCCCAGTTTAGGGCTGACTGTTTTTTTAATCACTCAGGGTGGAGTGGGAAAACTAGCTAAGATATATGACTGTATCTAGTCAGTATTCACTGAAGGAAAACAGTGATTTAATTCTGAGTTTGTCTGAGTTTGTACATATTTCAAAGAGAAGTTTTAAAAGGCTGTACTGAACGGTAACATATTTTTGAAACAACTATTCCATCAAGAGTAAACCACTACGACAAAATATGATTCCTTCTGCCAAATGCCTATATGGATTTTAAACTACAGAGAAATATTAAGAACCATGATAGCTTCACTTAATTTCTGCCACTCACTTGGTTTGAAAAAAAATCTCACAAGTAATGTTCATTTTCATTTTCAGGACTCTCTTAATCATCCACACCGTAACTATAACACACATGTATAAAGTACGAGCTTCAGTTAGTGCTCCAAATTTAATGAATACTTCTAAAGCATTCTGGGATCCTAAGATGGAGGGCATCATGTAAGTCTAAAATGTTAGTAGATTTCCTGCTTTCTTCTGCAGACAACAATACCTAATTGCTCTTCCAAACACACCTCTCCAAGGGGATGCAAGACATGTTTGAGGAACACAGGGGAGACCTTCTATTGTGCAATGTTCTAATGGGCTGTTAGCAATGGGGTAATAAAGGCTGAATTCACTTGAGAGAGGAGGACAAAGTAATATGGAAAAAATGATGGAATACCATTCCATAACATCCTTCCTTTTGTTTGATGCAGAACTCCAGGAACCAACAGCTGCAAGGGGTCTTAGATAGTGACAAACCAGTATCAGAATGTTCCAATTTATTTGATTACACATTACCCATTAGGATATCTTTAACCTGCACAAATTTTGCAGCTGCACTCAACAGGAATCAAACTTTTAAATGAAAACTATATCGTGATTTTGAAATATATCTGTAATTTTATTTAATTTTGGGGGGAAAGTGAAGATTATAGCAGAAATTATAATGTTATAAATTTCAACTTACTTATAAAACAAGTTTTTCCAGTGGTTATTGTAACACTAATATTACAGCACAGAGACATTATCAATGCATACAAACATGAGTCAAAATAGAACCATATTGGGCAGTATAAAGCTTTGGAACATTCAACTAATGATAATGAAAACTAGCTTATAAAATTTCAAACAGCATTTTGTGAAACTATTATAAAGCTAGAAGCTTGGGAATTAGACAGAGTACCCACACAGCAGGAGAGTACAAATGAACACCTACGCAGATGGCTGCTATAAGAACTGAACAACCACCATTCTATATAATAGAAAGAAGCAAAATGAAGTGCCGATTGTAAGTGGTGCTTAACTTTATTAAGCCAAGAGAACACTATTACTGAAAGTCTGTATCTGACAAAGGGAAATTACTTTGTTGTAATCATGTTCATGAGCTGTCTTGTGCAGTCAAAGGCCTGCCATTCATTTAAATTAAACTGTAGCCTTTAAAATGTTAATTAGATGTTACAGCCAGATGCAATATTGAAGAACCTTTAATTTATAAGTTTCAACCATTTTTCTTGAAACATTCTCACGTTTGTAACAGAACAACAGGCATAGATTTGTGACAACATCAAAAGACTAGTTTACCATATATATTCCTTTTGTTGTCTTTGATAGCTCTTCTATATACATTAATGAGTACATACAATAAATACCTCTTTGAAGGGTATATTTCTGAAGTTAAATTAGAAGACAGAACTTGACTGTATATTAATTTAAAAAATGATTTTTAAGACATTACTTTTCCTCAGTATATAAAAGACTAAATTGAGGAAACCTATTTTTGCAGCTTTCCTTTACGTCACTGTTTAAAATTTTTAAAGTGTTCCTAACTTACGAGGACAAATCAGTTTAGTAGGACCAATTGTAATACAATGGCACCAACTGTTTATGAAAACAAAACTATTAAGCTGACAAAAGCATGTTGAAACAGCAGTATTGATACTGGTGCAAAGTACAAATTGAACTCTTTTACCCACCCAGGAACACCCTCACAATGAGGCTTGTGATAGGGAACAGCAAAGCTCAGGAGATGAAGAAGCCACTAGACGAGGAATAAGTCTTTACACAGAACAAGCTTCTGCATTTGCTAAGCTCACATTTATATCATCAAAAAAATTGACTATAAATTCTATTGTCACAGAGCTTGATCTTCAAAGGTGCTGAGCACCTGCTGTTCCCATTGATTTAAACAGGAGCATAGCCGCTCAATATCCAAAAATAAAAATTTCCCATTGCCATGACAACAGTAATTAAAAAAAAGGTATGACCAAAACTAACAAGTGAGTAGAATTTTGCAAGATTGTCTTAGGAAATAGGGAATCTAAACTTCAAACTGTTTTGTGTTTTGGACTCTCAATTTTCATTTGTCTGGTTGTTATTCTCCTCAAAATTACATTGCAATATAACTTAGAACAACAACTTTCAGTTACATTTTTGTAAATACTTCTAATCTTGCTCACAAATTAGAAAGATTTTTTCCCCTTCAGTTCATGTCCTGTTTTACTCTAGTCACTTGAAACTGGTTACTTCTCCCAGTGCCACAGCCTTGGAAACTGTCTGATCATTACTTCATACTTAGGCAAATATCACTGCATCTCACACAGAAGGAAAAAACTCTGGTAGAAGACTTTTGATGTTGTATATAGAATTAGACTTATTTTTCTTGTATTCCCAGAAGTTCCCAGCTGATCCAGGATTGAAGGAACTGTATTATTATTTGGATATTTTGGGTAAGGTAGCAATGCCAGCATATGTATAACAGGACAGATGTTACTCTGATGTAATTCTGTAGTTCCATTACTGGGTTTTACAAACCATACAAACAGAGCATTTAAAAAAAGTCCTTCAGGGAAAACCACAAAAAAATTATAGAAAACACTGGAGAAAAGTGAAAAGCTTTTGTTTCTTTGACTCTTTTTGTAGCAATAAATTATACATCCCAACCAGACTGGAATGGGGATTTGGCTCTCCTCTTACCAGTCTTCATTATTCTTTCTCAGGCAGCTGGTTCTTAGTATTATAAGAAAGAAGGCTAGGGAAGTCCTGGGCTGAACCATGTCTCTCTCTTGAACAGGTAAAAGGCAAGACTCTTCAGATTGTCCCTTTCCAAACTACCTTAATATAGTGATTAGCACATAATGACATAAATCATCTCATCTATGTCAGGCACTTGTAGAACCCACCATCAGAGTGTCTAGGTATTTTGCCAGACTTCCATGTCCTTGACAGTTTCATTATTGTAGACCTTATGCCTTATAAGTTCTGATTTGTGTGATGTGGTATAGTTATTCAGTAGAATTAGAATACTGAGCTAACTTTAGTTCATGCATCTTAAGCATATAATTATAGCACAAACACTAGTTTACTGTCACTCCCTTTCTACACCTCATGCTGACGTTTCCATAAAATCAGTACAGATTTATTCTTCAAGTGTTTAGGTGACTGTTGAATCCATGTTGCTATTAGTGTTTTTATTTTAAGAATTATAATGAAAATGAAGACACCATGAGTACAAAAATATTTGTCAGCTAAAAAAATAAAATAAGCCATTCAGACATGCATTTTTGCTTCCTTTTTTAGTTTCTTATTTTTAAAGGTGGTAAAATATTATGTCAGCTCAAAGAAAGCTAATCACTTGGGTTAGCTGTAAACTCTCCTCCCATAAATGCTGCTACAGATACTTTTGGTACAAATAATACATTTTCCTTCTTTATAGTTGAATGATCCTGATTCTTTCCCCTCAAAAAGATTTTTTTCTCTGAAAAAGAATTTAGAGGAACATAGAATTCAGCAATATTTCCAGTGCATGTTAGTGCTTGAATACTGTCACTTCTATATAAAGCAAATATTAGCCTTTTAAAGGAGTCGTATTTCAAGGATCAGGTGGGAAGCACAGAAGTGTTGGATGCACCTCACTGCACTGCTGTTCATCCTCAACACTTTGCACAATGTGAGAATGTTTAATAATTCCAACCCAGCCTACAGATAAGAATCTCTGGTGTCACATCACAACTGACAGTGCTGGTGTGAGATTTGTAGTAAAACAATATTCCAGCTGTAGCTTTCATTTACAGAAATAAAACAGCAGAATGGAAAGGAGGCGGGGGGAAAAGATAAACATTTTAGTCTTTTAGCAACATTTATACAAATTACAGTGAAGCTACTAAAAAGTGAATATTGAAAAGCATGCAGAAACTGGAGCAATATGGTTGTTGAGCTTATTTTGTATTTTCTTAGCTCCTTTTAAAAATTATTCAGTTAATATTTAACTCCTAAAGACATCCAATACAGGCTGATCACCAAATATAAATAAGCTCTTTGCTAAATAAAGTGTGTGGCAACTAAGGGACAGGCGGTCCTATTTTTCTCCCATTAATCACTAGAAACTTCACACGCAGGAAAAGTCTCAGGGGATATTTCTGGCTGGGAAAAAGATCCTCCCTCCTCAGTTCTAATCAGTTCATCCCATCTGTAATGGTTTTAGAAAATTGTTAATGACATAAAGTGACAGTCTAAGGGCTTTTTGGTCTGTCAGTATAGAGTTTCTGTGATCTCTCTAACAAACTACTACAGACAGTTCTCAAAGCTTCTGGAAAATGATCTGGATTACAAGGGAATAAATTTGATATTTTAGCAATCACAACCAGGAACTAAAAAGAAAGGCTTCCTTAATGCTGTTCTTTCAAGCTATAATGGGAGGAAGTCAGATAAATCTGGTTGTGAGACAAACCACACAAAGGGCTGCTAGCACTTAGAATACAGGTCTATATTATAGAATATGTAAATATATAAGCATCTGAATAAGAAGTTAAGAACAGGAATTTAAACAAGCCTTTCGTTAATTTGCATCAGCCTCTGAATGCAGCTGTAAGCCTAAAACCTAGCACTTACACATAAAGACTCAGTGGAATGGTATTACATCAAATGCTTACAATATATATTGAAAGTCTGTGTGGGTGCGTATATCTATCTACCTATTTAGAAATCCTTTACAATATTCATAAACAAATGGGGACCCAAACCCTGAAGGTTTTCCTCAGTCAAAATTTACTGTTTGCTGGATAGGAATGCATAATTTGATCCCATTAACACACAATAACAATTTTATTACCTTTCATGCTAAAACTAGAAAACTAAGCCCCCTGAACTCTGCAATGTTCCATTGAATTCGATTATTTCACGTCAGACATGAGGACAACAGCTAGCAAAAATTTAAACTATGTAAATTTGAAATATAACTCAAAACTTCACTAGAAGTTCAAAATGCTTAATATACTCCCAGTTCTATATAAAGCTAGTAGATCAGATTCTGATCTCTCACAGAGATGATTTAAAAGTAATGAAATTTTCACATGAAGGAACTCAGGATCTGGCAAACTGTGCATGTCTAATTAATGCATGCATAGCTGTGAATCTGAATCATGCTGGAATAGGTTAATACTGGGTATGAAAATGGAAATTTGCCAAGTTTTTTTAAGACTAATTTTATTCTTCTACAACTAAACATTCTCTTTCCTATTATTTCTCAGCTTTCATAAAATTCACTTCATTAGTGTGTCAGAGAAATTGACATTATAAAGATTGACATACATGCTAAGTTGCACTAGAGTGAGTTGCTCTGGAGAAATGCTTCATCCTCCTAATTTTTTGAGATCCAAAATATTTAAACAACTGCCTGCAAGTGTCCTCTGAAAGGCCATATATGGCTTCCTCCTTTCCTCCTAACTTTCCCCGAYAGAAAAGTTTTATGATATCACATTGTAAAATATGAAATATTAGAATAGTCCTGAAAAGTCATATGTGGCATGACCATAACACTGGACGAGCTAACTAACTAGACTGTTGCTGCATGGCTGTTGGTAACGTGATGCTAATAACTAAAATCCAAACTGGGAGTTTTTTTCTGGGCAGTGTATTTACTCACCTCTTAAAGACCACCATATTCAGGCAGTGATATCACAACAATTTAAATTGTGTCATTCAGATGCTGTCTTCATCAAAGGCAGTGTTTTAAATACCCAACAGAGGCCAAACATCATAACTAATATTTATTGGAAAATATCACCATATTGCTTTTAAACTGCATATCTAACCACAAAAGATCAACCTAATCCAGAGTGTTGCTGCAGTCACCAAGAGCAACGATACGTTTATCATTGTTTACCTCAATCTCATCACTCCACTAGCTTTTGCAACATATACAGAAGATCTCCAGTTTAAGATGTGGTAAATACTCTTCAGCTACTCCTTCTCAATATCTTGGGTCTGCATAGATTCTTCAATTATTGCAATAAATCATCAGCTATGAAAAATGAATATTTTCTCAATTGAACTTAGAGGTCACCTCACACTTAAACTGCAAGAGAATAACCATTAGGATTTATATTTTTTCTAACGATTGTGAGCAATTTTAGGAATCACTTAAGTTGCTGTATTAAATTCCTCTTACAAAGCGCAAACTCTCTTCATGTGACCCTTCAACAAGTTCATATGTTTTTAKTAAGGGTTTCTTCATAGAGTTCTTCAATGTAACTGCAAATTCCACCAAATTCTTGAGACTCAAACCTTGGCTTCTACCCACATGATCTTTCAAGAAGATTTCAGCTTTCTTACCTCTACTTAACCCTCAGCAAGTGTCTGAAACTTTCTAAACATTTTGTACACGTGAATAAAATCACGGTAACATCTTTTATGTAACTTTTATCTGTTTTCTATTATTATGCATAGCATCTCTGCCAAGTAAACTCATGCTGGAAGGTCAAATCTTTGTCTTCACTCCTCTGAAGTTGCTCACTCAGGTGACCTTTCTGGCCAAACCCTAAAACCTCCATTCTGACTTGTAATTTTCTACATACCAGAAGCTGGCGGGGAGGGGAAGTTTTGGCTCTGCTGCTGTTACAGTTCTCCTCTTTCTAAACATTTTTCTGCCTATGTTCCACAAGGACCTAAAACTTAGAAAACTGTAAGTAATGAAACTTCTTCACATGCATACATACTGCATTTGGTCAGCAATGTGTGCATCTTATGAACTTGAACGGCACTCCATTTTCAATTATTGGCTCTATAAACAAACATAGTTATCCTTTAAATGAAGAACAACATGCACCCAATCCATAACAGTAGGAGGAAAAACCAAACTAGAAGCTACATTGGAAATACTTGATCGCTAATAAGAAAAAACAATGAGGAAGGAAGTTTGTACCAAAGAAGTGAAATATGATGTTTTTTAACAGTTTTGACTTTTTGACTAGAGTTGATTATTAAAGAAACATCTCGCATTGCCTTTTCTGTATCTTTAATTGTCCTACAGTAATTGTCCATAAAGTAAACTAAACAAGGGAAGTCTCATTTTAACTTCCTTATTTTGATAATGACTCTATTTCTTTACAAACAGCAGGTAAATTACCCAAGAAAATCCAGTCAAGTCAGCATTACATTGGACTTAGTGGCTAATATTATTTCTTCTGGTCTTATCTAGACCAGTAAAGTATAATGAGAACCATGCTGTCCCAAATTTCTTGGTTACTGCCATCTGCAATCCACTGTTCAGCTAGCTCCCAATGACATTTTTCTTGGTATAACTCAGAACCTCTGCTTTACTTTACAGTGTTGTGATATTTAAACAGACACCAAAAACCTATCTTCCTGTCTATCACTATCCTCCTTCACTTGTTATTCTCTTCCCATTTCTCATCCTTTCCTTCCGAAACATTATTTGATGCCTCCTCCCATTCTAATCTCCCTCTTTCTGTGTATTTCTCCCACTAATCTGCCCCTGATCAGTAATTTTGCACTCCCTGCACCCTACCTGCTTCCTTACGTCAGGATCTCACAATTTTAGCTGTTGACTAAACACCTACCCACATCCAGCATTGTGATCTACCTTCTGGATCTCTCATAAATGTGCAGCTGGCACTTTAAAGTAGCATGATCAAAACGGATATTTTGATTTCCATGCTAAGCCTTCTGGCTTTGCAGGTTCTATATCACCATCTATACCACCACCTTCTTTGATGTTAAATAGCCTTGAGATTTGTGCCTGTCATCTTTATTCATAGTGAATTGTCTCTGTTAAAATTAAAAAGAAAAGGGACGTTGACTTCTAAATCACAAATATTATGCGATAGCCACAGAACTATAACTATTTCACACTGGTTAAATATTGTGAGCTGAGACCTCAGTCTTTTTTAGTAAGCTTTGTTCAATTTGTTACTTCATCCTCCCACCTTTCTGTATGTTGTATAGCTTTCTTTTCCACTTACCATGTCCTTTTTGTTATCTAGGTTGTAAACTCTTTAGGGCAGGGAATGTCTTGCTATTTGACTATAGAATAATTTACTGTGAACTTAAATTTTGTATGAGATTCTGAGAAACAACAGGAAAAATAATAATAATAAAAAAAAAGTATGTGAACTGGGTTAATTATATAGTTTCACAATGCCAGTGATCATTCTAAACTCAACTTACGAACAATTAAAAATTGGCAGGTGTTAATATAAAGATAAATGAACAAGTAATAAGGAGCAACTCTTAGTGGACAGAAGAAACACAAATCCTATAGACCATTCTGATTTACAATAAACCCTATTTTGAAAACTTCAGCAAAGCTGTGGAGTTGTACTAACCCTCAGAAAAAGGCTCTATGTCATCCTTAAAGTTCTTGTGACATGCTTTACGGTGACCTACTCAAATCTGTGAAAGAAATGCAGAAGATGTTAATATTTTTTCTTCCTTTCTGCATGACAGTGACATTTTATGTTAATTTCATCTGCTCCTTGAGCTCTCAGAGCCAAAACATTCTGTGGGAGGCAGAATGATGTCATTTTAGTCATAGCATAATTTTTCAGCTGCTAGAACAAGACATATTGTGGCATGTTCTTCAGTACTTTTAAAAAGTAGTGAAATATAAACTTAAGGTGATATATTTATGCATGAGGGGGTTACACTGCCTTTTTCAGCTCTTAGAGCTAAATAGCACGTTCAGAGTGACATCATTCCTCCTCCACCAAATATTTTTGCTTTGATGCTTAATTACAAAAATTAACCTTGACCAAGTAATACTGTTTACTATTTCCAATTATTGTAAATACAAGAAAGAATGTAAACTGAAATATGAATTTTGTGTTGCATTTATATTGGAAATGTAATTTAAATATCATCCAGGAGAGACTGGACAAAACGTCTTTTCTAAGTGCATGGTATCATTTTGTTAGCAACTTAAGAATAAAATGAAAGAAGAATGACTAAAATCACTCCCCCTAGGAGTAAACAGATTAGAACTAGTAATCATCACAGAGGTTACAATATGCAGAACAAACCGCTGCATGACCAGCTCTGTATTAGAGCCAAAGAACAAAAATCTATGTCTTTCAAGCCAGGTTTTCAAAGGAAACACAAATGTTCAGTGTAATGACACTCTAAGTAGTCTCTCAATTAATTCCTTCCATTTATTCCAATGTCAAATTTCTGTCCCTTGCAATATACACTGAGTTAAAAAGAATTTCCTAAGAAGTAATATTTGAAAGTGTGCATACAAGAAGATTGCACATATTACAGATTTCTCTTTTCAAGAACTTTCAAGTTGAACTTTTTTTCTAGTCATGCTTTAAAACCTAAGCTACTACTCATTTTAATTAGCAACTGTTTTTTTCTAAGCCATTAACAAATTTGTGTGTATTTAAAACAGTTCTTTCACACTCAGAAAGTGGCATCCGCTTTAGGTTAATCCAGAAAGCATTCCAAGCTTCTGTAGTTATAATAGAGTTATGACTTATGATCAAGAAATGCATTTTGAACTTAACTGTCCCTCCCAGCTTATCTACTTGGACTAGCTGTGCTCAGGGTATTGGGCACTGTCTGCTCTAGGTGAACTGACCAGTCACATTTGCTGAATATGCATCAGTGGATGATTGCACTGTGGTCTCACCTAGGCAATAAGGTAGGTATGACCTATATGGGCTGGTCATTTACCCCTCTGTCTTCTAGTATGCCTAGACTACTGCAGAACCAAGGGGAAGACAAGAATAGGTAGGTAGAAAATAAAAACAGCCTCCCTCCCCCCAAACAACTCTTTTTCTCACTCAAGAGAGAGGGACTCACCGTATGTTCAGTAGGGACTCACCATATGTTTCCTAATGCCAAAAGTTGCATTAGTGATGGGATGGGGAGAATATTTACTATCTTAACTACTTGTTGGGGAAAAAATGTGTTACCAGCAAAGGACCATTGTTGCAAATTAACAGAATACAACCAGGATACTCTCAGATCCTAGGAGCAATACAAGTTTTTAGCAGTATAAGTGTTCCTTTATGCTCAAGGGAATGAAAACAATCTCATTTGTTGATTACTATCAGAGAGCAACTGAGTTGGAAGTTTTCCATGTAATTTCTCTCCTTTTCAGTATACCTGCACTGCAATGCCTAAATCTGAGTAGCCCCTTCCTGCCCTCCCCCCACCAAAAGCTTGGTGAACTTTGTGACTCACAGCACAAGATTATTTCAAAGGCCATGGTCTGTAGAGAGAGATAATGCCATCACACTTTAAATAACTGCTAATTTTCATTGTGTTCTCTTTTTACCAGTAACATCATTCTATTACTAAACACCTTCTGTTAGACATTTGGATAGAGTCTTTCTTTAATCAGTAACAGATCTAAGAAATGGTAACTGGGGATGGTCTCTTTTACAATCTCAAGTATAGTGAAGGTGAAAAAAATATGGACATCTTTTTCAAGTACATACTATACAGGGAGGTCATATTTTCTAGGTATTACGCTGAATTATATTGTACTTTTTTCATCTTTTTGAACTAATAATGGTTCTGAACCAAAATCTTGATTTTCAGTTTTGAGTAGTTTAGAAATCTAAATCTGGATCCAAATAGCACTTAACTATGATGTAATAAATCCTTAAGTCTAGGGTTTCAAAAAATGAATCTAGTGGACAGATATTCAAAGAGGCTAAATTCCTTGCACCTCACTGTTTTCATGTGAAGTTTCAGGGTAGCAACTTCTAGATAGTAACTTGTTTAAAATAGAATGATCAATCAAACAAAAAAAAATTCCTCATTATTGAAGGTACTGATATTTCATAGAATTCATAATTATTACCTGTAGCTTAAATTTTTCTCTTTAATAAATAGTGGTGCACAGGCTGTATACTAATGGGCAAACTGTACTCACTAACCTTTTAATACTTTATCCTTTTGTACAAAGACTGAACATTATTAGGTAATGAAAGAGTGTATGAGAAAGTAGTAGATTATTTATGATAGAAACTAAATGAAACTAATGGGACAAGATTTGAAAGCTGTGATGCATGAAAGGTGCTATAGAGGCAGCTTTGGCACCATGACAAATAAAGATAAAGACTCAGTGGGAAGCAACAGTGTGAACATGACTATGAAGGAGAAAGAATAGATTTACTGAATGAATCCTTGCCATCTGGTGTTTATTTAATACACAATGAAGGTCAAATGGCTAGTGATCCCTTTTTCTATAGTCCAGTAACCAGAAGAACGGGAAGAATCAATGAATTTATCARTACGTCTGGAAATGTTTCACCATATGATCTGATTGAGTCAATATTATTGGAGCAACATGTTCATTACTATTTCAGATGTGGTTTGGAAGAGGTTCCATGGGTAAATGTACATTCTTTTTTCTGCTCTCTGTCAGAAGTTCCATCAAAATGAACTTCATTGTCTAAAAGCAATTTATCTGGTAACTTCCAAGATGCTTAAAAAAGAAAATCATATCTTGCGTGTCTGAAGCAAAATGAGCTTGTGCTAAAATGTGTGAATTTTTTTCTTCCTTTGTTTCATTCTTTTCTTTCTTTTCTACTAGATTGGGTACACATCTGTTTTATATAATTATACCATAGGGACATATTAACTTTTAGTGAAATATGTTTATTAGGCGTTATATGTAAACAGCATACGCTAAGAGTAAATCTTATGTATATTTAGCAGTATTATTTTACATAACATTCTGTCTCCTTGGAAGTTCTCACTGTTCTATACTTTCATTTTCTAATACACCTGTTTCCATAATATTTGTCCATACTATAGTGCAAATGCCCTCATTAACTGGAGTTCTCTTATCTCTCAAATTAATACTAAAATAATAAAACTGGTTAAAGATTTTATTTCAGCTTTTCAAACAGGAAGAGAACAAGAGACTCAACAAAAAAGCAGTCAAATGGTTAAAAACTTTCTTATAGTAACCTCCATAACAGACAATATTAAGAGAAATGACTTAAAACTGTATATATTACATGCTTCACACTATACCTTGAAAATTTGGAAAGGACACTAACTAGGTGTTAGTTTGCAAGACTAACCATTGGAATTGCTGGCTCCTGTGCTCATCTCAGCCATCCATTTGTTGCATGCCCTTGAGTAAATCATTTTTTATTTCATTACCATCAAAGTGGCTATAATACTAAAATTTTCACAGGATCATAGTTATTCCTCAGCTTTTTACAATATATTTTGAAAACCCTGAACAGCAAAAACATGTAAATGCTGCTTTAACAGTGGCCTCATTTCTAATGACCAGAAAAAGCCCCAAAGAGTCTTAATTTGAATTAGGACATGGATAATCTTGAATTAACATTGAAAACTGTAGATTTTATTCTGACTTTTCATTAATGTGGATGTACTGTGGCCAACAATTCAAAGCTAATTGCATACAACCTATTTGCTGTTCTGCCCTTCGTATTTCAGGAATGAAATTCAGCTCTCATTTGTGCCATAGAGTGGTCAGAATTTAGCTCAAGAATTATGTATACAGGAAAACTAGAAATAATAAATAGGTCCTGCCCTCTACTGGTGGAATTCCCTCTGAAACCAGATAGGTGAAATTAATTGGATTTCTGGCAGCAGGTAGGCAGCGCGGTACCCCATAATGTACTTATGTCTTAAGATATTTACAAGGTTCTTAAATATGCAGAAGTAAAAATGCAGATTCAAATATGAGTCGTTGCCCCATCAAATTATGAAGGATCAAATGAAACAAAACCTTAAAGAAGATCTTAGAAGTGAATGCAGGAAACGTGGAGAAAACTCAATTAACTCCATTCAGTCAATGACTATTTATCAAACATCTCTCTCTTTCACTCTCTTAGTCATGTCCTATCCATCCTCTTCCCCCTAATTATGATAAGCCTATCCAATAAGTTATTTACTCTAGCATGTCCCTGGTTATCTTGGAAAATGGCTGGTATCTCTTAACATCTGTCCAATCTTCCATTCTCTTCTGGGATCAGCTATGGCGATTTATGTTGTGGGCTCATCAAGTTTCTCACCTCCAGCTATACACATTTTTCTTAAGTTAACTCTTAATATTTCTGATGCAAATAACCTCAGTATGGGTATAACCTTCCGGGAACCCCAACCAGATCTCTGCCATTGTCCTTTCTTTYTCTCTCCTGTTTTATCTCAGATCACTTACAGTTTTCTCATGACCCTATCCAGGATAGAACAACCATGAGATAGCCTTTTAATCATCTTGGTAAAATTAATTCTAGATTTCCTTTTCCAGCAACATGCCTTGTTCGTTGCAGCAAAACATACCCAAAACTTTTGTTTTTAAATCACCACAGGAAGATCTTAGGTGCATAAGCTCTCTCATTCCAAGCCCTAGGATTTTTTTTTTCCAAGAAAGCCCAAGTAAATTTAATGTATTGCCTTTGCTTATCCTCCATCCACCTTTTAGTTTCTGAAATATTCACTGTTCACTGTGATTACTGATATTCACTGATCTTCTCTGTTACTGTGTTGAGATGGACATAGGTAAGCTTTCCAATGCACTTCTACCAATGGACTAGTTCACAGTATGAGAAAAAATTATCTGGCACAAGGCGAGATTTATCATTTTCTTTTTGCTCAGTGGGAGCTTTCAGTTATAGTGACAAAAGGCAGTACCCAAAACATCATCCATCTGCACTTCATTATTTAAGAGTGAAGATGTGCAAGAACAGAGGGTATGTAGGGCAAAAACACACCCCAAATCAGAATCCCTTTGTCCCTTCCAGGTCAGTCAGTAGCTTATCGTTTCACCTCTACTACAGCGAGCTATAGATCTCTGCCTAATACTTTGTGGCTTTATATGCCAGCAACAGATTTCAGCTCAGTCAACAAACTTAGATGTCTGCAGCAGGTGACAGGTTTCTTATTCTTAAGATTGTCCTAATGACACTTTTTGTTGCTGTTGCTTAGGTTTATGTTTATGTAAGTGCTGTGAATGTGAGGTGTTAATCAGCAGCTCTAATTATGAGGGTGGGATGAGCATTCTAGGATTGACTTCATTTGGTTTTCATAAACAAGGTTTACTTGAGGCTTTGTTTCACACTGAAATAAATTCGAAATGATTAAAAGCCTACAATCCCTTGAAATCATCTTTAGTTTATGTGATATCCCTTCTTAATCATTTTAGAGTATGAAACTTAACTTCTTCCATCAGAAGAAAGAGGGGAAATCAGCAGTCACAGAGCCAGAATAAGCTTCTTGAAAGGAGTTAACGTCCTATTTTCTCATTTGACTAACACCTCTTATACCAATAGTTTATGGGCCAAGGAAGTCATGGAAACTTTGACAAGCTATGGACCTCATAGACATTGACGTGTTCTACAGCAATGAATAGAGAAAAAGGAGGGAGAAGGTTTGCATGAGGGCCAGTCCACTGATATTTTATCCTCATGGACTTGAATCCCAGGAAGACGGAACTCAGAACAGAACTCATGTCTATCAACTCCCCACTTCATCATCCCAAACAATTTAGGAACCCACTACTCTGCACAGTTTCACTAACAATATCATTGGCATACATTCTTTGAACATTGTCTTCAGGCATATGGTATGCTTAGGGCTACAAATATAACAGCATAACCATAACAGCAGCTCACGATCTTTTTCCAAGCCTTTTACAAAGCAGAAACTGAATTTTTCTAACAAGTTGGTTACTCTACCTCACTCCCAGTTTTTACAGTGTTCTTCCACAGACATCTATAAAATTCTTTTCCTCATAAAATTGGTATAAAATTAATTTACTTTGATTCAGAGTAGAAGAAATCTTAGAACCACATAAGTATTATCTAAACATTCCAGTTCCCCCCACACTGATGATACTGAAAGAGGTGRCATGCTTTCTCAGAATAAAGACAAATGAAAACAAGCTGTGGATCAGAAGTGGCTACTAGCACTGAAATCCATGAAAATAAGTTCCCTCACTACTTCCCTCCCCACTCTTGCAACACAATTCTGTGTCACTCCAAATACCATTCATTATTCTCTGACTATTGTGTACTCTGTAACACTTTCTACTTGAGGATCCCATGCATTTTGTATTTAATAAATTAGTCTACACTATAACTTTGATACATTTTTAGTATTATCAACCTTGTTTTCCAAAAGGAGCAATAAGGGACAAAAAGCAAATGATTTGCCCAGAACTTCTTAGGATACCTGTGACAGAACAGAAATTCAGGTATTGTCTCAGACAGGGAACTAGCCACTGTTGTCTGCTAGGAACTACCTTTCTTCAGAAACTCATCCTTTAAATGAGTTCCTGATAAGATCTTTTCTCTTATGCTAGGGCTTAAATCCTTTCTTCTTTCATGTAATGTCATAAGAGAAAAGGCTCAGATAGGATTTAGGCTTTCATACTGCAATATCACTGCAACATGTAAATGCCTTCATGATAATTCAGAGTGAAATTGCATGTTAGAGTGCCCAAAAGGAGGACATCTGTCTCCACCTCTACTTCTCTCTTCTCCCTTGTGCTGGATCTTGAGCTTGTCAAGCTCTGCTTTGAGCAGATTCATTTCACTAGCCTGGCAGAAAAATGGGCCAACAAAAATATGTGAAATAATTTTCTGCCAGACTGAGGAGCTGATTTGGTTCAGTGAAGGACACAAGTGTCAGCATTGATGAAAAAGGCAGAAGGAATGGTGAGTTCATGATCAGTAATGATCCTGGTGGGCAGATGAGCAACTTCCACTTTTTGCAGCTATGTGTCTCTTGCATCAGCACAGTTCAATGTGCAAATTCACTCTCACCATGCATGTTCTATTAAAATGAGCCAAAAGAAGAGTAGAGTTCCAGCAGAAAGATTAACTTCAATATTTACTTTTTTGTAGACTGAATAAAATAGATTGAGTTGGTAAGAGAACTTGGAGTAGGCCATATACTTTTATTTAGGCAAATATCAGTTTTTTCAGGCAAAAGGTAAACGAAATTCTTCCAATATTTATTTTGTTTTTACAGTAAAGGCTTAGAAGAGTCATTATGATAAGCAGCTTCTTCAAGAACACATCCTGCAATTGAGATGATGTATTTTGAAAAGGTCTGAAGTGACTTATAAAATAAATCACATTGAAAATAAAAAACTCTCTCCCTGTTCAATAAAATAACCACAGTTAAGAACACATTTCCGTGACTTTAAGATGTCTAACTATGCAGATAGATGATTACTCAGATGTTCTAATGTGCAGGGTAGATGTTACTCTGCTATCAAGTTAAATAGCAAAGCAGGCAAAGATAATGCCTAATTTTAAAATCCCACTAAGCCTATGCCCACATTAATGTAGGATTTCAAAACCCCAAGTACCCAAAATCTAACCATCACAATAGTATGTGCTAATATTTCCCTTTTTCAGAGTCTTTGGTCTCAAACTGATCACTAAGTTACCACAATTTAATGAGTTAATGCACATCAATTGATACATGTAAGAAAACACCATCTGTGCCATCTTAATTCATATCAGTTGTGAGGTAATTCAACTTAAACTTCTTTCACTGAATACACACGTCAACAAGCACTGTAATCACAGTTAGAATGCACATAGCCACTTACCAAGCAGAACTATGTTGGCTGTGACTGAACCCTTAAAGATTTTCTGACTTTTAATAAATCTCAAATACTGCATTGTGATGAAAATATTTAGTTCTTCATTTCTATAGAGGATTAGATGTAGATAAATTCCAAGCAGAATGGCCAGCTAGCCAGCCAGCCAACAAATGATCTTAGGAACTCCTGCACGAATCAGACCATCATTTGCCATTATTCTTAATCTAATCACTGAATTTCATATAATTTCTTTTACTTTCTCTAAATTGAGTATAGGTATCAGTGATATCGACTGATTGAAAATGAGCAAAACAATGTTAGGACAGAATGCRTGACTTCGGGTTGTAAGATATCTTCAAGGGACATGAGCAACTCAAGGGGATAGTATGGGACAGCTGATGAAAGACAAGGCATTAGGTGAGATGTCTGACTATCAGTTAGGTATCAAAGGTATCTTAATGCTTATTAAAATGAATTTAGATATTCCTATTTACATTTAAAAATATAAATACCACATGTAAAAAGTCTTTGCAAAATGCAGAAGTTCTGCATTCTCATGTCTAAGCAGCGTGGCCTTGTGGTTAACAGAAAGATTGGTCTCTGAAAATGCATACTCTTCTGCTAATCATACAAATTAATTAAACTGAATGCAAATACAGCATAAATAACCAGGTCTTATTGTGGGCGAGGTGTATGGAAGAAGAAGAGGAAAAGACCTTTTCTATCAGGGATGTTACTGCTGCACTACCAGGGAGATGTATATTTTGTTTTGCAAAATTCAAAGACCATTCAGGACAAATGTTTCTGGTTAGATGGGCTAGACCAGAGAAGCTGAAGACTATTTTAGATGACTGTTCATCAGCCAAATTTCATGAAACAGAAAATCATGACCYTCCTTCAGGGAGCATTCCTGCATAAAACAGAGCATTCCAGGCAGTATTTGCCTGGTCAGAATGTTCATGTTTACTTTTATAGCAAAAATTGTGCCCTCCAGCTCTAGCTCCTGTGTCTATGTATGTGTGGTGGAGGGCAACTACTCCCAACCCCTTATGAGGCCCAGCTGATCACAAACAACTGACAATGCCCAGTGCTGACCAGGAGGAACTAGGCAATTCTGGTTGCAACTGGTGAGGCCAGGAACAGGCATGAGATCAGCAAAAAAGGTATATTTTCCCCAGCACGGCATGAGATCAGCAAAAAAGGTATATCTCCACACCAAATATTGTATGACTGTGAGTCAAACTCTGTGCCCATAAATAGCGCTGCAGCCTAGAGCCCATTGAGCTCTCCCGCACGGCAGCGGGCTGCATGGCAGTGACTCTCCCCTTGAACTGGGAAGCCTCCCAAGGTTACTCTCCGGGAGTTAAGAGAACCTCTGACAAGAAACAGTTGGAGAGGTAAAAAAACGAGACTCGGGCAATAACAAATGTGCAGTTAGATTCGCTTGCTATGACTACACTGTATCACCATCTTCAATAAACTGGTTTGCAATAAACCCAGAGTTAATACCCTCCTCCCCCGTGACTGTATGAAGATGAAAACAACAGCTGCAACATTTTTTTTTTGACATAAATGCCTTGTAAGCCTTATTCTTCTCTATCAGTAAGAACATCAAGGAAACTGCATTCTCTAGACAAATATTTCAACGTTTCTGGATAGTGGAGGAAGCACTGTTGAGCTTCCATTCATTACTAAAGATGAAATTAAAAAAACCATAATTCATATTGAGGTTCAGATGTCTTAATCTATTAATGCAGTGTAATAAACTCTGCTAAAGAAGTTCAGAAGAATTAGTCATCCCTAAGCTGCAAGGGTAACTACCCCAATATGCCTTTGAAAATAGGGTTGAGAAAAGCTACTTTCAGAGCTGTTAGAAGAGCTTGGTCCCCAGGATTGCTCGCCACAAATCCCTTTCTGCATCTCCTTGAAAGGCATTAAATAATTTTAAAGAATATATTGACTATATTTCTTTTCTTATTCCCATTTTTATACTATATTTTTACTTATATGTTTTACTTTATGTGCGGGATTTTGATGACCTGTCAGAGACACTCAGGTGAAGAAACATTACCTCTGCAAAAACCCTCATCACGTAGAGATAACAGATGGAAATGAAACAAACAATTTTCTGATCTAAGCAGGCAAATTTAGGATTCGGTTTACAGTACAGGGAGGCAGGACTTTTGATGAATTCACCCACTGCATTCTGCGGTGAAAACATAACATGGGCTGTCCCCAATTAATTTAATTTTCATTAGTACAGTAATCATTAAATGAAGGTGCAAAATATGTTGGCCTCCAAATTCTCTATTTATGAAAATGGCAAAATAATGAGAAACTTCCTTTGAATCAAATTTCCCCTTTATAATAACAATCCTTATTACAGACAAAATTGTCTTTAATTTTTGTAGGCTGTGTTCCATCTGATGATAAAATAGGGGCCAGAGAATACTGTTTTGCTTGACTTAACTTTTTTTTAAGGCAGAAAATAGAGATATTATAGGAAGCAGAAACCCTTTGTTTTGTGAAAGGTCTAGCATGCATTACATCTTGTACCAGAACTTTTTGTTAGAAGAATATCAGAAGTAGTTGCAGAGRAAATCACAGTAAGTTCATATTTACATTCTGTGCATAGTATGATTGGTCCCTGACTYTGATGTTCTGAGTTATCACAGCAAAGCCCTACTGAAATTTCTTAACCTTACTGTTTCTGCATTGTTTCCTATATGTGTATACTAAAACCCTTTATCTTGTTCCACGTTAACTGAGCTTGCTGATGGAGAACGCCTCTGGTCTTGAGGGGGGGAACAATGAAAGGGCACTGGAGAACTATGTGTGCTTAGCTGATTCTATCTGAATTCTTAGYGAAAAGTGATTTAAGCAAACCTAAATCAAAGCCCAGACCAGAGCCTGGACGTATATTCTTCCTCAATTCAATCTGAGAAGTAAGCAAGCACAACAGTTACTGTAAATTAATTTTGTTCTTCTGAAAATATGGTGTTTTATGTAAAATATTTAAACTAGAAAATATGTTTTTGCTATTCTTATTTCACATGGAAATGAAGTGCCCTAAAGGCTTTCTTCAAGACCTGTATTTACTTGAGGACTTTGAGCTATCACTGAAACATAATGCATTACTTTTTAAGGTTACCAACAAGTTATAAAATATCATTAACTAATGAATTGGTACATTTCCAAACAATCAAATTAATACATATTAAATCAACATACTGGCATTTGTCATTATCATTCTTAAAACCAGAAAACATTTTCCTTTTGGAATTTCTGAACTGACACAAATGTCTTTAAAAAGGGCAATTAGTGGCAAGTGACTATGAAGAACCGTGTGTTGAGAAGTTGAGCCTAAGCCTCTTGAAGATTCTCCATGTAAACAAGTCAGACCACATCACTCATTATCCCTCCTTTGTTTACTGGGAGAAAAGTTCAAACTATTTAATGAGAGGATTACCCATACTTCAACTCCATTGAAAAAGATTAATTGATATTTTCCTGTTAGGGGTTTAACCACTTGGATTTGGCCTCATATCTTCTATTGTTACTGATGCGTGATCAGTAAAGCAAAGTTGCTTAAAGGTTAGACAAACTTTGCAGCATAAATTACATGAGCTAATTTATGTTAATGTTTAGTGAGCTTCTAAGTCTGGAGGGATGCTGTTAGCTCCTCTGGTGTTTAATAAAAGTAGTCATTAGAAAATAAAAATGCTTTAAGAGGTAGAATCTGTTCTTTATATAGAATTTTATAACATATTAAAGTACTAGGTTTCAGTATAGCACTGGTGCTACTATATGAAAAATATATAAYATACAATAAAGTCGGCACTACTAACACTATTGACATTTTATTTTAATRTGGTTGTTTTCTAATTACGTTTGGGGGATGGGGGGAGCAGGGCCCTGAATCTCTAAATATATTTATTCTTCAAAGCTTTACAAATTTTCCAAAAAATGAGTGTCTTGTGGACATATGGCTGCATATTTGGATAACACCATTTGCATTTTCAAACTTGCAATATTTTTAACCACTCATTTGGCTTTTGCTTTCAGAAAAGCAGACAGATAGTGTATTCATTTGAAATGATTTAGTTTCCTTAACTCTTTAAAAAAGACAAGAAGGGAAAGTATTTGTATTCATGAATCATTTAGCTTATATGTTTATGTGTTTATGTTTGAAAATGTAAACTGATAATATGATATAGATTTATTGGGTAAAAGAAGCAAAGATCTTGTAAATATTAGCAAACTTTATAGATATTACGAGACAAGTAACACCATAAAACAGAGAAGACTTATTTAAATGGAAAGTGTTAGTATGAGAAAAAATTTTTAAACAGCAAACCTAAATGGCAGTAGTTAGGACATGATTACATGGACTTTGATACTACAAAGAATGCATGCTTGAAATACAAGTGTGGGAGATACCACCCCCCATGAAACTACATTCCTCATTCTTCTAATGCCTAATGCATACACAATATTTACAATAATTTCTTCTGTTCTAAAAAATTTTCATTCTGAATCCTATCCAGGTGGTAGAAAAAGTATGATGCCTATTAATAAAAAAAATCAAGATGGATGACATAAAAACCCTCCTCCAAAACACAAAACAGAGACATTGTCAAAATGAACAGGATGAAGGAAGGGAGAAAATATTCAGGATTCTTAAAAATAAGGCAAGTGAATATATTTTAAATCTGCTACAAGTGAAATAGGAATACTAATAATTTTTGAGACTGTTGTAAGGTACCTAAAAAGCACAGCAGAATAACAAGAACAGTTTTGATAATTTTCATTTTTCAGACTATGGAAAGTGTTACTGTAAATTGCAGTAAAATATCTCATGTTATAGTGTCCAGATATTTAATGCATAAAATTAAAAATAATCAACTAATTATATTTTCAAAAACAGTGTAGACAATTCCAACAATTTCAGAACAATCATCTTTAATGTACATATTCCAAACACTATATATGCTAAAATATGCAATAGTCTGAAATTTGTAATATTGTGCATACATTTGGACATATTGCAGACATATTTGGACATATTGTGGACATATTTGGAATATTTCAGTTTTTCTCTTAATTGACATACTATATGGATACTTATATTTTCAAGAAACAGCAATCTGCTTCATTTTGAATTATGTTTTTTAATGTGTGTATCTAATTATTACTTATTTATTAATTTCAGCAGAAGTTTAATTAATTAGCAGCTGATGCAAAGTAAGACAAAAGTAAATACAAGCACTTACATTACTTCTGATATTGAACAAGTACAAATTTTATTGACCCTAATCCTGGCAAATGTAGTTAACCTTATTGATTTACTCAAGCACATTGAAATAGAGTGAAAAATGTTTTACCACAAGACACTATAGTATGACCACTATGTCAGCTATTTCAGCCTTCAAGACTTAAATGCACAGCCTACATTGAACATATTGATTTTCCTAAATAGTGCTCCTATAATAAATACTACATTATCACTGCAAGTCTCTGCAGACATGTTAGGTGATCGGAGAATGGAGCTGTAATCAAAGGAAGTTCTGTGAAAGATAATCTTTCTTTATTCTCCTCCTCTGAGACATTAGGTAGAGAGGGATCAAGGGACAGCAGTAATCCCTGTAGTTGTTCCTACAAAATCTGTTCTTAAATTATGAAATATCACATCTTAACAATTCAGCTTTTATCCTTTCAAAGGCAAAAGTTTTCAGAAACATGTATAAATGCAATTAGCATCATTGCAATGGTTTTTACAACTATAAACCCAAGTTATTGTTAAAAATATCCATGATGTAGCAGAAAAACATTTAAAAAGACAAAATAGCTTGTATAAACTGACTGTAATATGACTTGCTTTCATTTAAGCTCAATAGAATCAAAACACAGAATTTGAAAAAAAATCTTGCTTGTTGGAGATCACGTTAGAGCTAATTTTTGTTATCTTGCAACATGACTATTTTTCTTGAGGTTATAATGGGCTTTATATTATACTATGATTAATAGTTACATGTATATATAAAGATGACAAAAGTTTATATGCCATAAGATTTTCTAGCACATATTATAGCCCTTTTTAACTTTTTGAAAATAACAAATATACCTACTCTTGCTATTAAAAGACAAGAAAAAAACAGAAGGAATACAAGACTTAAACAAAACAGAAGACAGATGTCCAGAAATTATCAATTGCTAAAGCACACAGATTGTGATTAAATTTTAATGTGGCTTTTAACTTGAGTAAAGATTTTGCTTATCGCAGAGAAAGAATCCCAGAGAAAATATTGTTATTGATTTCATCATTTTAGATGTAACTGATCCTTTAAGTAATTTTTCTTGGTTTCAGTGTCACTTTTTAAGTGTCTGCTTAGACTGAGGAAATCATTAGAGGGCATGTTCATTTAAAATTCTGAGTCTAATGCATAAATTGTTCTCCAGTGCACTCAAAGTCACATCTGTTTAAAACAAAACACAGCATTCAATGCACTGAGTAAAAGCAAAACATAACAGTGGAATGGTTAAAGACAGTTGAATTAAGCAAATTAAATGGTATGAAAAAGTTTTTGATTGATTTATGGAATGATTGTATGCTTTAAAAAAAATATTGATTATCTTTAAAGTGTTGAGAAAGAAAGCATAACGTGTTCCATGGCAACAGTTGCCTCACATATTGTCAAATACATATATGGCCTCACATGGCTTTTTAGCAGAGCTGCACCAGGAACTGGGGTTGCCCATTTCATATATGCAAGATGCAACGGTTTGGGGTTGTTGTTTTTTTTCCTTAAGCAAATAGAAAATGAATTCCAATGCTGCTACTCCGATGGAGAAGCACTCCTTATTGTTCTGTCAATAAAATTAATTGCTAAAATTGAGGAGCCATAATAGCCACTATCATGTTCTGATGTTTCATAAATATTTAACCGTGTAAGGCTCCTGAGGTCAAAAGGGCTAATTCAGTTTAACTTCCTGAATAGTCATGCAAAATTGACTAGTTAGAAAGTCAAGTGAATAATAATGACAGATCTTCATATATACACTGTTCTTTGATGCAGACATACTGTCTCCAGTTACTAGTTAAATAGGTTTAATAAAGTTACAGTACAAGTACAGTTAAAGTTACAGTAAAGTACAGTTAATAGGTTTAATAAAGCCTATTTGTAAATAACACAGTGATTTTAAGTAAAGAATTATGAATGGCCATTATGACTGTTAGAGTCTGATACGTACTGCCCTCAAGCTTAACTTCACAATCTGGAAAGGTAGTTGTGAACATTACTTCCACAATAATTTTCAAAATGTTTCTCAATAGGCTTTATGTGCAAAGCCAATATGAAGGGATAGGATCCATCCAGGCCCCTTCTCAGAAGAATTAACTCATCCATACTACAAGAAAAGACCTAGACTTTGAGAGATGGGTAGATAAATGTTGATCCAGTCAGAAAACGACTCCAAACAGCTACTTAATATCAGCCTTTTCTGACACTGCAGCTCTACTTTCCTCAGGACTGCCTCCACTGAATTTTTCACTAAAATTCCCACCTTGCCACACTTTGCTTTTCCCCTACATTTGACAGATAATCTTTGAATCCAGAATTGTGCACAGAACATTTTGATCACTGCAGTCCAATGTGAATTTTACTGAAAATTCAAACATATCAAATATATCACACTTACAAAAGGCACAGAAGGATTTATTTATTTTTGGTTGCACATTTTCCTTCATCATCGTTTTTCGCATTGTGCAGGAGGTCCCTGAAGGCAAGTTATTACTCCTTATTCCTGCAAAAATAACGACTAATGAGATTTATGATTTATAAAATATAATATGTCCAAAAGTTAGAATAAAGAAAACAAAAAAACAATTATATTAGCTTAGAAGAAGAACTTCCACCAAGCCAAATGGAAGACAGATGTGTGAAGGGCCAAATCAGAGAATAAGGGGAATTCAACATTCTCCATTATATAATTCCTCTATGATCTATTCCTGGTAAATGCACAGTAACTCATTTAATTTTCATCCTGTTCTATGCATCAACTTCATGAACTAGCATATACACTTTTGGTCTGAAAATGAAGAGAAGAGCAGCTATAACAACCATAAAATCTATTTAGGTTTAAGGATCTGGAAGTAACACTGCATGGCCACAGGATTTAACATCAAACAAATTAACATATATTGTATTTAGAACAATGTAGCTATTTCACTTTTCCATTACAGAAAAACATCGTGGACTTCAGTGTGGTACATATGTTGACTAATGCTATCCCTTCAATGATGGCCACAGTTATAAAACACATTGATATTTATACACCAATACAGGAAGCAATTATGCAGCAGTGCAATAAGTAGCTTTTCAGACTCTGGTAACACTCCAGCTCTGTGTGGCAAAAAAGTGCTTTACAGGTAGACTTCCCAAAGTACATGAAAACAAAACAAAGAAAATCAGCTAAATCTCCAAGACAAGACTTGTATCATGTATCTGATATTTAACTTAAAGCCTCTAGTGGCATTTTCTTCATACAAATTAAACCTCTCTGAATTCCCTAACATATTACCAAATAAAACAACATGAATAGGTTAGCTCTTGCATCTCTAGAGCTCCCTCTCCTGTTTACAGTCAGCAGACAGCCTTCTTTTGTTCTTATTAGGGTAACCCGGATACTTCTATGGGTCTCAGCTTCGTTAGGCCCAGGTGATCTCATTACCAGAGCTTAGAGGAACTTTTCCAACAATGGTTCTAAGAGCTTCTACTGGAATTTAATGACAAAAAGCTGTGTGCCAATATCTACTAAAAACTGTGTAGGAAGTGGGTTGTAATGTATGTTCCACCATAGAACATCCTTGAAAGGGACCTTCCAAAACACCATTAAGTGTATGTAAAAGTCCATAACAGAACTGAGAAACTGTATCTCCTGATCTCAGGCAGACACAGCAGCAATTTTTTTCATTTTCACTGTTACCTTTAGAATAATTTAAAAGCCATTTATTGCTAAACAGTTAGCTTTTTCTTTTGTATTGTGCTATTATTGATGAGGCTTCTTGGACCTATTTTTGGAGTTGCTTGACATTTTTCATTAAGTAGTTGCTTTTGATTGATTATAACTGTGCCAGACTAACTGTTTATACTGTAATTTTTCATGCTGAATGTCTAATTTAGTCTGATAATTCTTAAAAATTTAATCTAAAACAATTTTAGATGTTTCCAAGAACAAGGAAACTAAAAAGACATAAATTTCTTGTCATTTCAATTCCTTTACTAAATGCTTATGTCATATACTAGAATCCCATTATGCTTACTCCTGTACAAAACACAGAATAAGTGGTAGTCCCCAACCCAAGAAGATTACAGCCTAACAAGTGAGCAACAACACAGGTGTAGAAAGCAAGGAAGAAATATATGGCAACAAGAAAATACTGTTGGTCATCATGATATTCAGGAATAACAAAACACCAGAAGATAACTTTAATGTAAATTCTGTTTGTCTCATTTCAGTCTAGAAAATTGGTGGTACTACTCTCATCTTTGCCATAAGACAGAAAAAAAGACAATAGAAGTATTAGAATTTTGAGAAAACATGACTTTTTTTAAACTAGAAATTGAATAGCATGTTCCGAAGGGAAAATAGAACAGCACCATCCATTCTGTGCACACAATTTTACCATTCAAAGAATAAAAGGAAGATTTCAAATTATCTGTACCTGTAATAGAACAAAGAAATTGACCTGCCCACAGGGTATTCATTGCTCCAGTTGCTTTGATACAGTTTAGGTGAAACATTTGCTTCTGGTAGACAAACATTTTGTAAAATTCTTAAAACTTGCAAGATCACCATAAACCTTTCTAATAGATAATAAAGTTGTCTAATACAATTGTGCTTCACACATGACTAAATCTTAATTCCAAATTCAGATGTTTCGAGCTGCATCATACAGAGCTGTGTTGTATCTTGATATAAGATCTATTTTGTTTTCATTGATAGGAGAGTTCTGCTTGTTTTGTAAACATATAGTCAAGGAGGAAAATTATTTTGTCTTTTACTGTGATTATTCCTGGAGCCTCAACTGGGATTAGAGGCTCATTGGGCTAAGTGCTATAAAAACACATAACAAATGGAAACCTTTAAGTCAAAGCACTGATATGCTTAGTTTGAAAGAATAACAAAACAGTGAGAGAAGAAGGGAGGCAAACTTAAGTTTTCAAGCTCATAAGTAGAGACAAATGTTCTGACTTCCTAGGTACTGGATCACTCTGCCTACTGCTTTCAGACATGCCAGGACTGGGGATTTATCGTTTGCAGTACTGCAGTAACAGAGTACCCTACCAAAGAAAAGAAAGCCTTGTTCAAAAAGGTCATTTGCATAAACAAAAATAAAACATATCTAGCAGTTTCCATTTAATTCTCACCATTATTCTCAGGAAGGGATTTGTAGAAATTCCATATTTCTTGTTTCAAAATTTTCTAAGAATACTTCTAGCAAATATTTTCAAAGTTAATACTTCAGTACAAAGACTATTTAGTACATTCAAATTCAGATTTCAACTTTTTGGAATAGCTAACAGCTAAATATACTCATCTGAATAAGTAAAGAATTTCTGTCCAAGGAGAAGATCATTTTGCTTGTCATTGGAACTTCCAGTTGGTTCTTATCAGGTTTGTACAGGTGATTAGAGGAATCTATAAATTCCTTTAAGATTCCTTCTCTAGCCCAAAAAGTATACAATCCTTGTTCTTTAGGAAGCCTTATGCTAATATTCACTCCACCTGCTATACTCATTGTAATATGTATCCATGTATTTCAAGTGCGTAGGTTGACTCTCATACAACACTATGAAGAATGGATGTACAAAAGAGGTTGTGATGGAGCATCTCAGGCATCATAAAAATAGCAATAGAAGGATATCTTGTTTTTCAGAACAGCTTGTCTGTAATATTCTATCAGTAATATTTTAGTAGGGCCATAGATGAACATATCAGTTTAGATGAATTTGTATAGTGGCACATTTAAGAGACTGACTTTGTGAAGTTTGTTCCATCTTCACGTGTAATTTTTGGCTCCAACACAATCACTGCCGTACTGTCTTCTTGCACATGGTAAACTAGCCATCTGGATAGTGTGTCAGCATTAATGTTTTCACACCCTCAGTTTCCTGTGCTAAATGAAGTCAAATTCTTGAATTATGGCAGCCCACCTGCATATAATTTTTCCCATAATCTATGACTATAACTTTTCTCCCAAGAAGAGTACAACTAAATGCCATTATTTTGAAACCTGTGACATTTCAAAGGTATAAGATTTAAAGCACTTGTTTTTTTTGTTTTTTGTGGGGTTTTTTTTGTCTGTAGACAGTGGACTGATAAGTCTTTATAGCCTAAGGTCAAGAAGGATTTGACACCTCTTGTGAGCCCTTTCAGGTTCACTGTCCCCATTCATTTTTCAAGTATTCATAAGGCAATTTGGACAGATCACTTTCACACCTGTGAGACCATAGCTAGTACTGCAGAATGCTATCTCAGTTTCTAATTCATCCTGGACATCAGACTGGCTCTATTTGTGTGTGCTTGCATACATAAAGAAACAGGTTACTAGGAAGAAAAGTACTCAGAGTGTGACTTGGAATTTTTCATTTTGTATCTTCAAGATTTTTTCTACGGTTGATACACATAAAATGGAATGGAAGATATGAAGCAGAGAATTCTGCAGAAGATAAATCTTTGGTTATAAACCGAACCCCTGAAACAGGATAGAAATGTAAAGGCTTTTAATGATATGGTTACAGATCCACAGAAAACAGATACGCTTTGGGAAGTTGGCAGTAGTAAATCCAATAATAATATAGATAGCCATTCAGAATTTCCATTCACAGCTCAAATCTTCTTTTCTTTTAATCTACTAAAGCAGAGAACACCAAACATAAGTGTATACAGAAATCATAAGAATATTTACAAAAGGTAACATTCTTTGGAAGTTTATTTCCCTAAGTTCTTCAGCAAGCGACTCAGCAGGACTGAAGTTTAGATGTCCTGAACTGTCCTTTTTTTCCATTAACTATACAAGAGCTCAGGATACTGCAGCTTTGTGAATATTCCTCCTAATCCTTGACTAAACTGTAACTTCAGTGGAATATTAGYAGGAAAGCTACCCCCCCTCCCCCGCCAAGAAAAGTACAGTGTTGTGATTTGGTTTAATATCTTCCCTTACCAGTGGAGAAAGTTCCTCAGACTTGCTGTCTTCTCCCTGTTGGAATGAAATGTCTGGAACAAGGAAACTGAAGCAGATCAGTCAGCTCTTGCCATTAGTAGTCTAAATATGGGCTGAGGTATGACAGATATTTCCCTACCAAATTTTGGCTCAGTCTTGGCATTTTAGAATAGGTAATCCCAGAAATTAAATCTTCAAGCAGGAAGGAGAAAATTATATGTTTTTTCATTGATAAGAGATCTAACCCTAAGCAAAACATTCAAAGCCCTTACATGTAGTAAGTTTTGATCAAGTTTGACTAACAAGCATGGCTCAGACAAGCAATAGGATGTGTAACCATTATCTGCAGCATATAGGATTTCTTGTTTTCTATTGCTTAGAAATACCTTAACCATAATACATTCCTTCAAAAATGTTCTGCCCACAATGCGCCTTCCTTACACTTCTCACAAATTATCTTTTCATTTTAAGAAACTAATGCTGTTAGTATTTATTTAAAACTAGCATATTATATTCAAATGTACTTATCAGCCAAAACTTGCTCTCTTATTTGATTACTATTAATAATTTGATTATTGATTACTAACAGCAGAAAATAGAGGGGGAGAGAAGAAGTAGTCCAAAGAAAGGAGTGAAAACACAGTAGGAGGCTGAACCAATATCCACTGGAATCAATGAGTCTTTCCATTGACTCAATAAGTATGAAATCATTCCTATTCTGATTATAACTTGGTGTCAACACCTTTTATTAAAGATACATAAGGATATGTATCCTTACTGAAATCTAAAGGTAGAATGAAAAGGTGACAATACAAATTTTAGAGACCATTCAGAAACAAAAGCCAGCCCCCATGCCTTTTTTTCATTTATGCTATCATTTTATTTCATTCCATGGAGGTACAATTTCAAAATGTTGCAGTTTCACTTACAGTCCTAAATCAAGTTTTTCTGATTCTCTGCCTCCATCAAAACCAAGCACCAACTGCATCTTTTCTGAAATAGTTTAGCATCTCAGACTCCATCAGTCCCTTTTAGTTGGAGGGTGTTACATTAAGTTGACTTTATCAAAGAACTCAGGAGCATCAAAGAACTCCTACAGGGTGAAAGGACAGAGTTTGTTTAGGTACTCTAAACCACCTTCCAAGATTTCATTGACAGTATGGGGAGCTTAGGATCCTAAGCCAGTCACCAAATTTAAATAACTAAATGTAAATAGCAGGTCATCATTCTTCAGCTTCCCTTTCAGGGAATATAGTGCATTACTCATCTCCTACCACTGCCATTTGAGAATAATGTTTGGTATCTTATTACAACCAAGAATCACTCCCATATTGGGATTTGCACCATGTATTAATGGCATAGTGAAGCATAGACTACACATATTCACTAAGAATATGAATAAAAATATTTATTCTACTTCATTGACATCCACATAGAACAAATGCTAGCCAGGACTTCCCATGAATCTATGTAAAAGATTCGCAACCTTTTTCACCTTCATCTCTGTCTTAACCTATGCTGTAGGTGGTGACATAAATTGCTTGGTATTAACAGAAACAACAAGCCAGAACCAATTCTTATGGTCATTTAGAATAACTTCAAAGCATTCAGAGGCTAAATTATACATATATTTATATGCACATGTGCATAAAATACATATATGTATTTATGGATACACACAGCGCTAATAATAGGCAACCCACCTTAACCATCTTTTAACAAGTTACGGATTTGTAACTCTCTTCATTGATAGGGGGTTTAACTTCCAAAAGATACAAAACTGACAGTGGGAAAATACATCATTAATGTGTGGTACAGCCCAAGGCAAAACCGGAATATAATGAGTTATGCTGTACTTCTCACAGTTTTAATTATATGTTCATCTTCTACAAATCTTAAACCAATAGCTCTTTTAATTCCTCCCTAATTGCATGATGAAATTAAACCACAAACATACTGTTTGCCAAAATGAACTCATGATAATCCTGTGAGAGAGAGTACTTCTGACATTCAAAGAAGCCAATTCTTCCTAAAAGTGACAGTCTTTAAAAGGTGCAAGAGACCATATTTATGTGTAGCCCCTAGATATTGATGGTACCTCATCAGAAATTTCTTTTTTTTTTCCAGTTACCGTATTATTCAGCAATATAGAATCCATCACCTCAGGACAGGGCTGTCTAAAGGAGATAAAAAGGTTACTTTCCATCAGAATACACGAAAATAGCAGAGGGAAAAGACTGGGATCAAATCAGTTTTGCCTCTCCTTCTCCCTAAGCTGGTAGAAGCATCTTTGCAWAAAAATTTATGATGGATATTCCAGCAGAATATTCCAAGCTGCAGGAAAGTGGAACCATGGAGCTGCTAAACAGACCAGCACCCCCAGGAAAGAATTATTTTTAGATTTTCCATCTGGAAGTAACTGCAATGACTTCTCTACAGGCAGCATACTGGACTCAGCAGCGCTTTTGAATGCATCGTGCACTAGTGGAGGTTGGCCTTGAGACTGGCAAAGCGACTTATGACTCTTTGGATATTCAAGAAATAGGAAGGCCACACCTTCTTCACCTTCTTTGATTTAAAGAATCCTTCTCTTAGAAATTATGATGCTTTACAATTTGCATAGTACACTGCATGCAGTTTTTGAAGTAATTTCCCCTGCCACTGTTGATCTTGTCTGGCACTGATTAGATTTTCTATTTTCATGTGTTAGAGGTAACATTCTGATATCCTTTTAGGGAGGGCTCTTTTTGAGTATGTATAAATTCATTCTTCATGCATCAACGGGATGCTCAATCTTTTTTTTTCTCTCTGTCTTTCTCTCTTGATTATTGGAAAAACAACAGGCTCAGGATATAAATATGATTTGAATCTTTCTGAAAACTAATGTTTTATATACCGTTAACTGGTAGTGCTGCTCAGAATTAGATGCTTTCTGTTGCAAATAAGGTTAAAATGACAAAGAAGCAGGATTTTGTTAGAATCCCAGGGTCTTGTTACATGCATTTTAGGTCAGATACTGTTTGCTATGAGAGAACAGTGGTTTATTGTAGTGTTGTCAATTTAAATTAAATTACAACTTTTGAGAAACTAACTTGCAAACTTAAAGTAGTCATATGATATTATGCATTACATCTTCAGCCCATTAAGGAATCTTAAAGTAAGGTAACCAAAGACAGAAAATACTGGTTCAAATTTCAAGCCACAATAAGTGTGAATATACCCTCAATTTAATAAAATGTATAATGCAACTTCCTGAGGCTTAAATTTCTTACAATTGCTCTTGGAATGGGCACTTGTTTTCCCATTATTGGCCACTTTAATCTACTTATGCCCTAGTTGTCTCATTTAAAGATCACTTTATAGTATTGGGTGATCTGCATCTGAGGTCTGTGTTGCACTATTGCCTGATGCAACAACAAAACAGTTTACAAATTTATGAACTTGATCTGAAAGCTGATTTAAAAATCTATACAGACAATCAAATTTCCTTGAAAATATATACACACAAGTCTGCTGTGAGGTGGCTAAAATGAAGTAAATTTATTTTCAGGAGACAGGAAGAAAGCCAAGACTGGAAAGTAAAGATCCAGAAGCAAATGGGCAGTAGCAGTGACCAAGTTCGAAACCCATCCCTCCCTAGAGAAAATTAGAGGAGGGCAAGGAAGACAAGCTTTGGAAAAGTAGAATGTTTGTGCTTTTCTTTCCAGCAGACTGCATTAAATATTCAGCAAAAGGCGGGGATCAGTTTACATTACTCTTCTTGTTTCTCGTGTATCGGCTGACAGGTGCTGTAAACATACATAGACAAACATGGTCCTATTCTTGCAATGCTCCAATAACTGAGGGCAGAAATACTTTTTTCCTACAGCAACAACATTGTGATGCTTGCAGGCATAATACATTAAGATCAGGGTGGCATTCACTCATAGAAACAGAACACTTTGTCTTAATGTATAATACAATATTTAATTCTGAAGGACATACAGTAGGAGGATATTCTGTAGTTAATTTCCAAGCACAGTTGTGCAGTCTTATGCAGAACTTTGCGCACAATATTTCTGTGAAACTCCCACCCTGTATTTAATAATAATAGAAAAATCATATAAACAACTCAGGTCAACCTCTAGGTTTTACACCTTGAAGAAAAACACAGACCAGTGTGAAACAACTGACCTTGGCTAAGAGATGGGAACTAGTATTTAAAACATTCACTCATTCATGTTTAAGAGATGTCATGGTAAATAAATTATGACTGTTTACACTTAGTCCTAAGTGTCTTCTTTTTCCACACTATAGGCAGTTATTTGGCTGAGATGGTATCATTCACTGATCTAATCACACTGTACCTTTTTTCACACTTGAATTGTACTTTTGGCTGCCACTTGCTCTTTTGAACAAAGGTTTATGTTATTAAAGGATATCATAATAGCATATCTTTTTTTTACTAAATTGATATTCAAATCAATAACGATAAGGGCAATCTTCTCTTTGTACCTAGAAAAATGTACCATCTGCATTTGGCTTCTGATATTCTGCTGTGAGCAAAATTTAAGCATAAGGAAGTGTTTAATACTCCCCTTAAGTTAAACTGCAATTCTAAGTATTTTATAATCTTCATAACAGTCAGAGCCAATAAAATCGACCCTGTATATTTTTATTTCATCTCTGTTGGATCATATGATATTTAATAATTGGTTCTGGCACCTCGTTGCAAATTATTATAACTTTGAGATTCAACAGTTTTATTGAACATATGGGCAGCACAGTCTCAGAACATATATATGATACAGACTATCAAGGGGACCTTCTGTCATGTTTTGCTGAGCATTAAGGGGTCAGGTAAATTTTGTTGGGTAGACTTGTGCTATGATTCTTCATTCTTTGTTTTGTGTTTATTTTAGTGAGTTACTTTTTATCTGTGTTAAAATTATATTTCTATAAAGGCTGACTACATCCACAATTGTATTTTCTGATATCGACATGTGTACTAGTATGTCAGGCTTCTAAGCAGTCTTAAAAAACAGCAGCTGGAATGGGCAGGAAAGACAGTCTTCAACTCTTAGTGCATGACTTTCCTATCACATGGTACCATATTGTATCAGTGTTTGTTTCAGTTAACACTACACAAAGTTGCTAAAAGCAGAAGACCCTCATCATATCAATGAAAACGAGCACACTCAAGACAGCTCATTATTAATAGCGCACATGATGGAAATTTGATAACAAAATTCAATTGACCATTCAAGAAACATATATGCTCTGCAGTGTATTTATATCTGCAAAAATAATACACCTTGCAACACAGTTCCTTAAAGTAATACTGTTTTGGTGCTGCTCTTGCTTTGACATCCATACCTAACGTCATTTTCATCTGTGAGTTCTTATCATTTGCTATATAGAACTATGCATGAATAAAAACAATCGTGCACTCCCTACATATGCAAATCTCCCATAGATTTCAGTAGAAAATGTGTGTGTGAAAGAAATAAGACCCAGCCATTATGTAGATTATATGCAAATAATTGCATAATAGGTTGTACTGAAAAATAGACAGAGATGGCTTGCTGGTGTGTGTGTATATCTTAAAACACGAAGCCTATTTTAACAAACCTTCTTAACTATAAATGGTTTATTTCATCCTAATTCTGCTAAAAAGAACACCACTGTATCACAATATTTTCTCCTCTATTGCCTTTATCAAGGTTATGAAGATGAAGAATTATAAGATTAATCGATGCTTACCTGTCTTTCAATGCTTGCTTTTACTATGCCAGGCCGCACTTTTATTCACATATTTTAAAAAATCCTTCTCCAAAATCTCATTCCTAGAGATCGTATATGTAGAAAATACTAAAATAAAATCTTCACATGTTTTTTCTACCTTTTCCTTTTTATTGATACATCTTCACTTGGCATTCACAGCTAAAGTTCAGAAATATTAGTTAGGATAGTCATCTGTGAAAGTAAATTAGTTGAATTTGCTAATGAATTTGAATAACAGTTAGAAGACATATGCTTACCTGATTGGTTGCATAGAATATGTATAAATACTTAATGTTCTGGGGCCCAGAATGATTGTACCTTAGGCAGTGAAGCTCTTATTAGAACATGAACTGCTTTTCCGTTACTTGCCTGGCATAATTTGAACCAGTAGGTGGAGTGCTTGCTAATAATAATTGCATATACAGATCTTGTTAGTATACACTAAGAGCAAGACACTTTTCATATTATAAACTGCTAAAATCATATTTGCTTTCAGCTTCTTGTATTGGTATCACTAGTTGGAAACAGCATCAAAAGGGCAGAATTAAAATATGTATAGCCCTGTAGCTACCTTTCAGAAAACAGAAGCAAACAAAGTTTGGGAAAGTCAAACACCATTCAGAAGAGGCCGTTTGTAAAAATATTAAGCATAACTTGACAGCTGGAAAGCTAGTTTGGGGGGGGGGGAGGTGTTAAATCAAGATACTGTTCAGGCTCATCTTTTAAATTCCAAAGATATATCTTTCATGGAATAGTTTCACTGAAATCTAAGGAATTACAAGAGGTATAGGACTATCATTATAATCTAGAGCTAGTTCTATAACGGGATGCGTAAGGGCAGTTTAAGGGTGTTTAACTGCCACCTTAAGTACTTTAGTTTTTCAAATCCCTATTATGCAGCAGCCTACAGGCACCTAAAATGTATGTGTCAAAGATTTGGGCAGCAAAGCTCCCCAGAAGCCTGTAGTTTTGAGCACATGCTGAAAAAATAACCCTTGATAGTGCTGAATAGCAAGGACAATCTAAGTTTCTTTTCTCACATACGTGTAACTTAACCTTTAGGCAACAGAATAATACCTATTTTATTCACATTTTTATTTTGGTCTCCAATTCAAGGACTATTATATCTGTAATGGAAAAGTTCCAAAAGAAAATGTATCCCCAAAATACATGTGTAATGATACAAAACCCACAAAAACAAAAACAAAAAAGCCCCTTTAATATATTCTGGTGAATTACTTAAGGCAAACACAAAACTGAACTCAAGTGTCCTTTATTTGCGTGAGTGTTCTAACTTCTTAAATACTACACACATAGCAAAACTTTCAATGACCCTTTTTGAAAAAAAAGATTTGCCCCCTTCTGGTTTTTTTTTTTTTTTTTTTTATAAAGGACTTCAATACCTAGCTATAGGAAATGGTTTAGCTCTGTGAACTTGAGGGGAGGATACTACCTCCAAGGCAGCCCAGTCTAAGATTCCTAAGTCCCAGAGAAAGACAGTATTTGAAATGCACTTCCTCTTTTCAGTTTCCCAGTAAGGCACTTTAGGTGCCTTTCTGCTCATCACATGAGCTATGGTACATCTCATTCTTAGGTTCCGAACACTAGTGGTGTGTAGAAGGTAATTGTGCTTTTATGAACCTAGGGTCAGATCCAAAATAAGCAAGTTCTTAAGTGGAGAACGCATCTTCACTTTTTTAAAAGCGTCTGTAGCTGAAATTGCTTACTCATTTTTGCCTCTGCGGGGTTCCTCATATTTTTCTTTCAAAGTTCCTGAGTTACTTAACCATACCTCCCTAATGCTCAGAACTCATTCATTTTTGGTAAGGATCAGAAGGATGGCATCTAGCTTCTGCCAAAATGAAAGAGGGTGCCACAAATCAGGCTTTCCTTCTCACATAGAAGAAGGAATGCCTGAAAGTTACTCAAAGCCTAATCCTCAAAGTCTTGTAACACACCCCCAAAACCTGAGATCCTCACAAAATACAGTGCACTTGCTACAATCTTCTACAAGACAACTGAAAATGGTGTCCCACTTTTATATAATTG
Source organism: Apteryx rowi (assembly GCF_003343035.1). Taxonomy (NCBI): domain Eukaryota; kingdom Metazoa; phylum Chordata; class Aves; order Apterygiformes; family Apterygidae; genus Apteryx; species Apteryx rowi. The sequence goes on along the minus strand of NW_020449197.1, from coordinate 440,480 downwards.
CTTTTCAATGAAATATGAGCAACTGATTCCTTTTCTTCCACTGCCTGGGGGGGATTAATCCTACCCTTCTTTTTTTCAGGCAAGTGCCCTAATCACCACCCTACAGGTTACTCTGAGTGTAGGAGGGTCACTTTTCACCCTTTCCACTGAAGCTTTGAGAAGAGAGAACCATAACAGAATATGACTCTAGACAAGCTGTTGGAGTATTTACTTAAGATAAACATGTGAGTTCTAATCCCCTGATTCAAGTTCTGTTTATGTATTTCACATTAAACCAAAACAATCATAGAAACAACTACAGCTTATTTGTATTTACATTAAGTCTGGGAATTGTTAGAACTGCAAAGCAAAAACATCAACAGAAAATACAATAATCTTCAAATAGTAACAGTACAGTAAAAAATCTGATTTTCTTTATGGTTTTACATAAATGATGTGCACTGTGATGTGTGTAAGTCTGGAACAAAGAAAAAGCCTCCTTTAATGTGTTAACCTTACATGTAAAGAAACAGACTGAAGCTTTCAATCTACTTAGAGAACTTTCATTCCATTTATTTTTGCAGGCCCTGTAATAGGGAAATTTGTTTGTCCAAAATTCATTCTCAGTTTTGCATAGAACCAGCTCACACATACCTTTCAGACGCCTTTGGATATCTGTCCTAAAGAATGCAGAATTAATATTACTGGGTATTTTAGACTAAAACAGAAGGCTGTATAGTATTGCTAAGCAATAAATTTTACGTTTTGTACCAAATAGATATTTCCCGAAGAGCTGAGTGAGAAAATCTTGAGATTGTCTTACCACAAGTCATATTCTGAGTCCTACTATTTGAAAGGATGTACTTCTACTCTTGTCCTATTCAAGCCCACACCATTGGTTTTACTGGGCCTATTATCTTATGAAATGAGACTTTATCAGTTTTATCATATGTAGAATACACTGTAACAAGTGACGTGGAAACAGGACTTCAGTCCCAGTCTTTCAAAGACAGCTATGTGAGTATGCATTTCTCCAGACTAAATAGGTAAGTTCAAATTATTCCTTTTGCAAGACTGGCACCTCGCAGTGAAAGATACACTAAGACAGATACTTTATATAATAATATGAAGTTCACTTACACTTCATTATCATTTGATTAGATTTTGCTACCATAGAACTTAAGCTTTTACATTTTTGTACAAACTTAATTATTCTTTAAACAGTCATATACATATAGTAATATGTCATATCTTATATCATATGCATATTTTGTAAGTTTCTAAGCACTGGGTATATTTTCCATTCCGTATTTATTTATTTATATATTTTAACATCTTTACTGCTAATTGAGAGGGTGATCAAATAAACTCAGAGCAGCCTCTCAGCTTTCTAAGGTAATATTGGCTATAAATGGATTTTATTAGGACATGACTTCTAGTCTAACATACCAAGAGTGGTGATTGCCTTGATGTCCCAACATTTAGTTTCTAGATAATTTTCTTACCAGTTGAGACAAAATTCATTCAGAAAAGAAGGCATATTTGCTGTAATATAAATAATGAAGTAGAATAGATTTACTTTTCCTTCTTGCCTGTTCTTAAAGATTATTGCACGAGAAGCCCATTTCTTTATCTAAAATCTAGATATATTATGCAAGACTGAAATAAAAAATGGAGGTAACTGATCAGTAAAGGTATATATTACTTTCTAAAAAGTTTCTAAGATGCACATTAAAAGAAGGAACACCTTTCTTGGAAGAAGCCTACCGTGGCTTACACCCATAAGAGAGACAACCGTGCAGCTCTGTCATAAAGCTTCCATAGCAATTCTGTTCCAACTCTTCACCCCATCTCCAGCCTAGGAAACCCAAGAAAGTGAGGAGGCTTGGCATTTAACCTCCTACACAACAGTCATTATTCCAGTTTAGAAGAGGTTATGCATCTTGCACAGGTATATATTTGTGTGAGAGGACTGGCTAATGTACAGATTAATCAGTTATGACTCTGTTATCCCTTCCCTTTGCCTGTGCCCCCACTCAGCTCTCTGCATTCAGCTGCATGTTGGATTCCCCCAGTGCTGTTCTCCATGAATCATGACAAGATGATGACAGTCACTCTACTGGAGTTTCTGGCTTTTGAACAAAGGGCTGTGAGGCTGTGCACCATGAATTCTCCACATTTATCATGTAACACATAAAAAGCAAATAATCTTCTGGTTTTTGCCCCATTCCAAAAACCAAAGCAAAAGCAAAAATACCTGCAGCTTCCTTCATGAAAACTTACTCGTCTCATTTACTCACTGAAATAATAATAATTAACAATAAAGCTCAATTATTATTCAACTAATAGGCATGGCAATGAGTGGTTTAGATCCTGCAGAAGTTGTGGCTAAGCATAATGGTCAGAAAGGCAGGAAGCGCTCGCTTGGCTGGGGCTCTCACTGTCACATCAGTTTCTAGCTTTAGCTCAAGCCAAAAGCCATCAAGAGACGCACCTGAGAGTCTTTGTTGCTTTTACTTGCTCCTCAGTCCTCTACCTCCCCCTACTATTTATCTCTTCTTATTCTGCATGTGTCATTGCTTATGTACACACTTAACATATTTTTATTCCTCTCATTTGAAAAAAAATTCTGAGTTCACTTGCTTTTTTGTCAGTTGTCATTCATTTTACCTTGTTTTGCTTGCTTCAGTATGTTACTTCCCCTTATATTGTGAACTATGTCATCTGTGCCAATGTACATCCCTTGATAGTGAGTATGCAGTAGACTTTACTGAGAAATAGAAAAGAGAAGTGTTAGCCACTGCTCTCACCAAGATTATATTCTCTCTTAATAGAAGCTGTTGATAGATCCTGCGAGGCTACAACACTTAGGGTGTTGACTTGTAGAATGAAATCCTCTACACACAAGCACAGCAAAATATTTTGGTGAAAAGTAATTATCAGAAATAGTGACACGAGTAAATTAGTTAACTACATTTCAGCAGGAAGCTTGAGTTACCCCTGCCCGTTCTTGTTCCAGACCCATCTAAAATCAGCAGTTCAGCTTAATGATGTCACAACATTTGCCAGGCTGTGGGCACTGAAGAGAAGACGTGAAAATACTCCCACTGAATCAGATCCCCTCCTCTCACTAAGCACAGTTAAACAGCCCATCTGTCTCACTCACATTGGAACTGTTATCTTTGAAACATCATTCTATTATTACCACAGTGGTTCTAAAAAACTGCCCTTAATTTTAGACATCTTACAAGCAAGTTTTTAAATTCTCCGGATACTGTTAACCCAAATCTTAATCACTGACATTGAACAATATGAGGAAGCCCCTCTCAAGTAGGCTATGGCTCAAATACTGTACATCACCATTCATTTACCCAAGGGTAACCTTTTGTAAAATACAGATATACTACATTAAAAAAATTCACAACAAAGAATCCGACCCCTCCCTAATCGCTAATATTTTTGAAAGTGTGAATTGAAGAGGACTGAGAGACAGATGGGTCTGGATGATCAAGTTACCTGTTATAGCGGCACATCTGCCAGGGCAGTCAATCACTGTGATGTCTCTGACAGGTCGATGGAGCCTGAGTAGGGAAGGCTAATGCAGAGAGAAGCTGAGGAAGGGCTGCCCTCCTGCCTGTCTCTTGGGTTTGACTGGTCTGAAAGCTGTACTTGAATTTGCTCCAGTTAAAAAAATTTGTAGCACACAGACTCTAGAAAAAGGACTTCAGTCACAATAAAAAAAAGCCAGCGCATTAAGCAAGTGTAATTGTGAAGTAGCTCTATTTTTGATTTTGTGTGGGGCTTTTTTTCAGAAATCAATCAAAAATGGAAAAAATATGGATTAATATAAATATATTTTGGCATAATCATTTCACAACAAAGATGATGATAAATATGAATCACTGGAATAAAAAGAAAGGTTAAGACTGTCAAGTAACAAAACTAAATAAACTGTGGCACTGGAATAGTTTATTTTTTCTGAATCTATGATTACATTAATTTGCATTAACCATGATGTCTGTCTTCTGTGTTTTCCAGTGTATTTATTTTCAGAGCTGCTGCTCTGTATGCTAAGGTTAATTGTCCTGTAAAAAGCTTACACTAGGAAGTACTGAGCACCAGGAAGGTTTTTCACAGTTACAAACAACTTCTAGATTTTTGTTACATATTGCACACCTGTTAAAATGAGTCGAGTGCTAATTGGATTGCTATTTTACTACATTTGCACCAATATGAATCTCTTCTTTCTAGGACAATAGAGCTCAGAATCATCTGACACTTAATACAAAAATTGTATAAAAGTAAGTCCAAAGGAAGTGCTCCAGGATACAGCAAAAAGCCTTACAAGGTCCAAAGGTTTGGCCATTAAAAAAAAGGTTGTTTGATTTTATTCAATTGAAGTCATATGCTAACTTTTACAGCAAGAAAAAAACACCAGAAGTTATATATTCAAGGACACTTTTTTAAATGTAGTACTTGCTTTATTTTCAAGCATTTTAAAGCTTGTCCAACAACAAACTATTACTTGGAAGAAAAAGCATGCATGTCAAAAAGCCTCTTCTAATATTTCCAAACTGCAAAACCGATAAGTACCTATGAAATACTAATTAAATGTATTTTTACTTATTATTAGTCTGGCACCCATTTTTTAGTAATCTTTATCAGACTATTGCTATGATAAGTATTTTTGCTGGAAATGTAGTTTCCTGGCATAAATACAATTCTATTTTAGAATGTTTAGTTTGAGATCATTGAAAATAAAACGAATATTATTTGCAGGCTTCTAATACTTTCAGCCAATATATTTGACGTTCTCTAGCATGGTAGAGGCCAGTCCTATCACTGTGCTTCTATAAGCACTGTGTTTCTGTAAGCATTGTGTTTGGTAATTATCAAAACCTAAGATGCATAAACTGAGAAACATTTTTCCTGTATTTAAAAAGTCTGAGTAACCCTTGACAGATGCTGATTTCATAATAGGTATGCTGTATTAAATAAAATGCACCATAAATTAATTCTCGAACACAGATTACATTGCAGGACTAGGCCTAAGCTGCTCCTGTTCTTAATAGACAAACTAGTATTTGCTGAGATCCTTGACTCAACCTATTTCATACACTTAAAACATTTGTAAAATAATAACAATAAAAGACGCACATGCATATTAGCACACAGTTTAGTCATTGTGAAAGACACAGAGAAGAGCTGATACAGAAACAGCAATTTTGAACAAACTGCTATATAATAGAAGAAATCAGTCCATTTTTTTTTATTGTATTTACAGATAGAATAACTTCCATTAACCCATGACCTTTAGTCATGTGTGGTAGAATATCTTGTTAG